>NW_028324226.1:5151515-5454545 GCF_054372755.1 Phalangium opilio
AATCATCATTACAATCTTGAAAAACTAACTGTACAATTACATTACGTATGACTTAGGTATGCGGATCAAGTTATCACACGACAATAGAAACAACATAAGCGCATTACCATTAAGTTGATACAATTTATATCAAGTCACGATTCACGAATTGTAAAAAAAAACTTCAATGTCTCAATAATCACTACTTCCTATGTCGACCACACACACGCAAAGTTAATTTAAATTATACCCGATATGAACGCGACCTTTTCAAAGTCAAATCAAGCATGGTTAATAAGCTTGGCATTTCTGTACCCTAAGTACCTTTGATCTTTTAGAATTGTACCTTAAGGTTAAGCAGCGACTAAAATCAAAATTTTACGTTTCAGGGAGGTCCTCGTGGCTCTAAGTTGAAAAGGTCACGTTTTATAAGTATCACCAGAGATAATTTAGCAAGAGGAGCCGTAGCTTAACCATGAGAATGTGTATATGAATTTGAACATTAGTTTATAAGATATGTTCCATAAGTATGACACTATCGATACTTCGTAATGCTAGAGACTTACTGAGAGGTAGTTCGAGAACGACAAGCGAGAATTGACTACACTCGGTTTTGCAGGACTTCCATCTTCCTAATTAGTCTGTACTAAGCCTATGACAGAGCCTCACCAGGCGTCGCTTTCACTTACGTCACTTCATGACAAGCTCACAGTAACCAGTGAAAAACTTATGAAACATATCTTATGAACTTATGATATAAATCAAAGCCCTAACTGACTTATAATCAAAGGCCCAGCCCAGAAGGTTGAAAATTTGCAGGGACGTTGCTCTTATGTAGTAGGCAAGCACTAAGAAAGATTTTTCAATCCGCCGCCATCTTGAAAAATGGTGTTCCGAAAACTAATAAAAATACCCGACAGGCAACGCCAGGTGACTTTGCTACAAGTTTAATATAATTAACTTGAATATACAACACATTTAAACCAAAAAAGGGCATAACAGATAAGCCAAACCAAAAATCAAATTTAGTTCCCTAAAAACTTCAAAGTACCTTATTTCAAAGAACTAACTTTCTATTCCCCTTTCAATTTATCTTTACCGTTATCACGACATTAAATAAAAAATAAAGAAACATGTCTTACTTTGCAATCGTCTCCGTAGAATAAAGGCGCATTTCGAATCGGTGGTCACGTGACTAACATTTACGTCTAAATCGGAACGACGCAATAATTCGCGAATCAGATTCATCTTGATGCAAAATGGGAATTCATGTCCGACCAACGGATAAGGACTCTCGTCCTTACCCGTTCTCACCCATAACTGATAGTCTCGCGCCTCTTCATCCTTCATTAACAAATACAAGTAAAAGAATTTCATTAGATAAAATATTATCGAAGATAAAAAAATCTTTTCTAAAAAAAATCCGCAGGGGTTAATGTTAATTTATGATTGAGAAATAAATGTATAACTTACTGGTAAAAAGAGCTGTCGAAGGACTAGTCGAACGCAATCGAGGGCGGTGTGAGAGTTGGTGATTTGCAGAGTTTTTACCTGGAAATGAAATCATGGAAAAAAATCTAGATTATCGATTTTATTTCTTGTTTAAAGGAAGGGTCCAGGTAACATAACATTATACCAAGAAGTGATATCTAGTTTATTAGTGAAAAGGTATAAATTCGCCGCATTTCCAGTCCAAACGTAGGTCCGGAGTTAATCCCCGCCTGCCTCTAAACTACAACCAGCATCTCATTGGTTATTGAAAACTCACGTCAGCGCCACGCGAATGACGAAAATTACTTGTATTTTCCGACTGAGGAGAGACAAAATAGCCCGGCGTCCTTTTACGTCCCCCCTTGTATTTTGAAAGGGGGACTGGGACTATGGCGCGCGAATACTTAGGCATCTTAGACATTCTCCCTACTAGATATCACTTCTTGGTATAAACTTATGTTTACCCGAACTGTTCCTTTAATAAAATTATTTCAGAAATTAATCGCGACGGTTTTGAACAGTTCCTGTCACAAAAGGGAAGTATACACGAAGCATATTCGGGTTTCGTAGTTTTTGGGAGGTATCAGGCTCCATCTTTAATGGGCGGTTAATTACACGAAGATATTATTTTAGAAAGCCCGGCCGCAAATCATTCAAACCGCACCAACCGAACTTTAAAAGGAGATTTCTTTTTAATTAAATATGTCAAAAATTAATTGGGCCAATATATTTTGAAGTTTGATATATTAAAGGGAGGGTATGTATGAACAAGACAGATTCATGGCACGCAGGGCTCGTAAATTTCTGGTAAATTAAGAGCATGGGCCTGTACAGGTGACGATAACGCGTTTATGAACTTTGAGTAAACTACCTTATATTTATTATTGGGAAAGGCAAACGCAGCTGATGCACACGGTAAGCAGTGATTCTATTACTACTAGGCCTAGTCGAAGTTAATTATTATTTTAACTTCATATGACATTACAGAAGTTTCAAGCGTTTCGAATGTTTTGTTGGTCTCTGAACCTCCGGGCTAGAATTTTTTCTTTGTTAATCGAAAGAGCGCATAAAATAATGAATATATCAATTGGAACTATGTTTCTATCTACAATATTAGAAAAGATACACGAAATTAAGTTTCCGTAATGGATGACACTACGCGTTAGGCTACTCCGCGACGCACTGGCGAGTACCTCTATTGGACGAACACGTCAGGTGGTACTAGGCGTCCAATAGGGAGAGGTACTTCCCAGTGCTTCGCGGAGTAGCCTAACGCGTAGTGTCCATTACAGAAACTTAATTGCTGGTATCTTCTTTAATATTGTAGATAGAAACATGGTTCCAATTGATAACATTCATTATTTCATACCCTCTTTCGATTAAAAAAGAAAATATTCTAGCCCGACGGATCCATTTAAGTAGAGTAGGATTAGGATTACCCTGGATACGGGCTTTACTCTGAGCAAAAGTGCGCGGCAGAGTAAACGCTTCAACAGGGTACAGACAGGGGTCACGGTATATTGGGACTAAATTCACCTCGCAGTTAACTTCGCAGGTTTTAATTAAGTAATCGTTGGGCTTAATTATATAAAATGCACAACAATATTGGAAGAGATTTGCATTTTTGAAAGGTTTCGCCTTAGCAACATGACAAACAAACTTGACGTAGAGAAACATTTAATTATTAAGCTCCACCCTCGGCTGAATTAGGCCTATTAACCGACTTAAAACACGTAACACATTTAGTTCCATCCGTCTACTGATGTATTTGGTTTACTTAAAAGTGTGATTTATTATAGTAGAGTAGAAATCGGGGTATTGTTTAAAATCGCAAATAAATAAATAAAAAAAAAAAACGTAGCACCAAAATCGTCCATAAATTTTGGTCGCCCATGGCCTTATTTTGTTTACAACACGTCATGTCAATTTAATCCAAGTCCATACGCGACGCAACCATTAATAAAGAGTAATAGTAAAGACTGTCCGATAAACGTCCTAAAACCAACTTCTTTCCAATTACACGTCACTCTACGAACGCGTATCGAATTATAGATAGGAAATGGGCACCCCAATGCCAGGGGCTACGTATCGTACACTAAGCTATAGTAAACGAAACAAAAATGGCCTCAAGCTGAAACAAAGAAGACGTCGTGGGACCACTCTGAAGTGATTTAATGAATGAAAAAATGTTCCCGATGAGAGAAAGAAGAGAGAGATCGCGGATGTTTCAAATTTTACTATCCCTAGCTCTAGCTCTTGGTATAGATAAGGATCTATAAATTTATTCACCTATTTTTCATTCGCTAATTTGTTTCTTAGATCTATCTTGAAGAAGTTAGAATTAGAACCCGCCTCAATTTCCAACACTCGAAGCTAAACCGCCAAAAGAATGTCGGCCACTAATTATAAATCGACTTATACTATTAACAAGTAACTTGCAAATGGTCCAAGAAACAGAGAGTTAGGCCTAATATAAGAAACGCCTTATTCAGTGTTCACAGATTTTACATCTTGCGTTAAAGCATAAGTTTATAAGATATGTTCCGTAAGTTTGTCACTGGTTACAAACTGGAGCTTGTCATGAAGTGACGTAAGTCATAGATTCGAGGTAAAGCGACGCCTGGTGATTGGGCACTGTCAAAGGCTTAGTTACAGGCTAAATAGGAAGATGGAAGATCTGCAAAATTAACCGAGTGTACTCAATCCTCGCTTGTCGTTCTCGAACTAGCTCGAGCTGTAAGTCTATGGCATTTAGAAGTATAGGTAGTGTCATACTTATGGAACATATTGTTATAATAGACTTATAATAGACTTCATAAAAAAGTAACTAGACGAGATAAGAACATGATAGAACAAAGGTCATGTTAAAGAAGTTATATAAACAGACGTAGGTGTAATCTCACCAGTTAGTATTAGTATGTAGATCGAGACTAGAGTTGACTCAATAAACTATGTCGTTATAAAGCGTTGCCTTTGACCTAACTCCGTACCGTAATACATATCTTATAAACTTATGGTCTAGGCATGATATTATTATTATCCTATTTAGGAAAGATTGATAACAATAGCTTGCCAAAAACAGGTACTACAGACTTTAAATGCCCATTCAGACTACTAGTAAAATCTAATCGTTAACTTCGGTTTATTTCACTGTTCAGACGTTAGAGCAGACGATTTAAAACGAGTCGCGTTTATGATAAAGCCAACCAATAAAGTCAACTATTTTCTACACTTCATGCTCCCTTTAACTGCTCATTTTCAACGGATATCTTTGAAGTAAGATATCAGACCTTTGGCACGTTTTCAAAACCACACACAGGAAGTTACCTAAGTTTATATTGAAATCTCATTTAGAAGAAGTAGGCCTAAAAGGCCCAATGAATGAATGACTTCATGATAATGGAATTAATAAATTATTAAAAAATTTACTTGATTCACAATTACAAAAGTTGGCAAAGAGACCACCATACTATACCACCGATGGTTTTATAATTTCTTGGGGGTACTGTGCGCATTTATAACGGCAAAGGAAGGCAGGAAGCGTGAGTAACCCAAATTAGTCCGAAAAGGAACCGGCGTTTCCATTTCGCGGGAAAGAAATTGAGAACGCACGTGACAGTGATAGTAGCGCGCCGAAATAGAACTCGCGCGGTTTTTCCAAAACCGGGAAAATTTTTACCACTCTAGTCTATAGGCCTACATTTAAAATTAAAACCAGAAGTGATATCTAATTTATTGGGGAGAAGGCATAAATTCTCCTGATTTCCAGCTTTATCTCCAGTCCAAACGTAGGTCCGGAGTTAGTCCCCGCCTCTAAATTACAACCAGCATCTCATTGGCTTTTGAAAACGCACGTCAGCGCGACGCGAATGACGAAAATTACGTATTTTCCGACTGAGGGGAGGTGAAAGAGCCCGGCCTCCTTTTGCGTCCCCCCCCCTTGTATTTTGAAAGGGGGACTGGGACTATGGCGCGCGAATACATAGGTATCTTATAACTTCTCCCTAGTAAACTAGATATCACTTCTTGATTAAAATTAAAAGGAACAAAACTTACGTATTCTTGTTTGGTCGCGGCGTCCGAATATGAGACGTGAATGGACGAAGGTGATAGACCCTCGTTCTCTTTCGCCTCGTGAACTAACCTAAGAATAAAGAAAATTACAATAATTTAATAAATGTTTTTCACAGTACATTTTTTAAAAAACAAAATGGTTAGTATACTGCGATTTTAAACTCTCAAAATAGCTTTAATGCCTCGTTCACACTTATTCATTTTCAAATTAAATTATTTCAGGGTGTTTCTGATAAGTTTGTCATAAATTAAAGGGGATGTTCTTTGGGAAATCGATTTTGAGTCGAAAGTGTAATTTCTATGACATATTGCCATAGGGGTCACTGTTTTCGAGTTATGATTTGAGTGTTTTAGGGATGGCCCCATAATTAAATTAGAAATCATTGTCTTAATCAGTTTCTTAATTAAATTTAAGGGGTCATCCGTAAAATACTCAAATCGTAACTTAAAAACAGCGGCCCGGACGGCACAAAACCATAGAAATTACATTTTCAACTAAAAATGGCCCCCCTCAATTTATGGCAGACTTATGTAACAGCGAAAAATTAGCCAGTGCGAACAGGGAACAGAGTTTATGCTAACAGCTGCATGTAATTCTATGGATTAAAAGCGTTCAAAATCCTTCGAAATTTTATGAAAAGAATTATATGGTTATACATAATTCGCCAATTTTGAGTATCACGCGATTTCTGCCATGGTAAAGCGATTTTTGGCTATGAATTTGGAGATATTATGAAAATATAATTTATATTTTGTTATGCTTGTAGACTGAGGGCCCAAAAAGTTGTTCAACCTCATCTTAATTGCAATGATTGGTCTTTTCATTCTAAACGGTTCTCCATCTCATGGGCTTTTCTTTTGCCATTTAATAGTTCTTTATCTCACGGTTTTTCATTTGAAAGTTGTCAATCTCACGGGTTTTCCATTTAAAAGTTGTCAAACTCACGGTTTTTCCATTTAAAAGTTATCAAACTCACGGTTTTTCCATTTAAAAGTTGTCAAACTCACGGTTTTTCCATTTAAAAGTTGTCAAACTCACGGTTTTTCCATTTAAAAGTTGTCAAACTCACGGTTTTTCCATTTAAAAGTTGTCAAACTCATGGTTTTTCCATTTAAAAGTTGTCAAACTCACGGTTTTTCCATTTAAAAGTTGTCAAACTCACGGTTTTTCCATTTAAAAGTTGTCAAACTCACGGTTTTTCCATTTAAAAGTTGTCAAACTCACGGTTTTTCCATTTAAAAGTTGTCAAACTCACGGTTTTTCCATTTAAAAGTTGTCAAACTCACGGTTTTTCCATTTAAAAGTTGTCAAACTCACGGTTTTTCCATTTAAAAGTTGTCAAACTCACGGTTTTTCCATTTAAAAGTTGTCAAACTCACGGTTTTTCCATTTAAAATTTGTCAATCTCACGGTTTTTCCATTTAAAAGTTGTCAATCTCACGGTTTTTCCATTTAAAAGTTGTCAATCTCACGGGTTTATCCATTTAAAATTTGTCAATCTCACGGTTTTTCCATTTAAAAGTTGTCAATCTCACGGGTTTATCCATTTAAAAGTTCTCAAACTCACGGGTTTATCCATTTAAAAGTTCTCAATCTCACGGGTTCATCCATTTAAAAGTTCTCAATCTCACGGGTTCATCCATTTAAAAGTTCTCAATCTCACGGGTTCATCCATTTAAAAGTTCTCAATCTCACGGGTTCATCCATTTAAAAGTTTTCAATCTCACGGGTTCATCCATTTAAAAGTTCTCAATCTCACGGGTTCATCCATTTAAAAGTTCGCAAAACTCACGGTTCATCCATTTAAAAGTTCTCAATCTCACGGTTTATCCCTTTAAATGTTCTGCGTCCTAGCTTTCCCAATTTAAATGAATGAAAAGACCAATAAAAGAAGCGATAGATACCTGTAAACTGACCAAATGACGTTGAAGAAACTTATCCAAACTCTTAAGTCAACACCAGTGAATATTCCGCAAGAAAAGAAAACTTCACAATGACGCTTTGAAAAGCACATGCAATTATAAACTAAATAACTTCCTTGTGGAAATTAAAATTCCACGGAAAATCGAAACAAATTAAAACCACATATTCCCAAAATTAACAATAATTTAAACCCCAAATATTCTACAAATTTGCGAAATTAATATAAAACTTCGATGGAAATCGGCGAAAAGGTTTCCCGGTACCGTATCAACACCAGAACGCTACGAATATTTACAGACCGCAAGCTAACATTGTATAACACTTACACGAAACGGAAGATAAAATGTTATAAAGTAATAAAGATTGAAAACACGATGACACTTACTGTTCGAGCCTGCTCTTCCATAAAGTCCTGCTTGGATGAGATCTGCGTAAGAAAAAAGAGAAACCGAGAAAAATTTAATGATGATCGGTTACGCGTCATCAATCTCGCTAACTCATAAAAATAATATCAGTTTTTCTTTCAGACACCAAATTTTAAGGGCAATTAAATAATCGACCAAAAAAAAAAAAAAAAAAAAAAATAAAACCAATTTGATAGTTCTCTCGCTCAGGAAATACGCAATTATTGTATCTTCATCTGTCGAGAAGTATTGAAATTGTCAAGTCTGGGCCTAGGGACATACATACACAAGTTGAAATTCTAACCATGGTCTAGTTCTCGTAATTTGTGGCTTCCAGGGGCGGAGATTCGCGAGCGTAAAGTTTTAATTAATTTAATTATTAGTAAAGAACTAATATTCTTCAATACTTTCAATAATAGATTATTTAGAATTACCTAGGAATAAATTATTATTCGATTTTTTGCTTTATTTATTAGGGCTTCGAATGTAATTTCTTAGTTGGTACTGTATAACACAAATTAAGGGGGATGTTCTTTGAGCGATTTTGAGTCTAAAATGTATCCGGCCACTGTTTTTGAGTTCAGATTTCAGTGTTTTAGGCATAACCCCTTAATTAAATTAGAAATAATTGCCTTCCAGTTTCTTAATTAAATCTAAAGGGGTCATCAGTAAAATACTCTAATCTTAACTTTCATAGAACATATTTGACTCAAAATCGTGCAAGAACACCCCCCCCCCCCCTAATTAATGCCAGACCTATCAGAAACCTTCAAAAGTGTGTATGGAGAAAAATATGATCCACTGATTTAAGAAAATAAATAGTAAGTCAAATAAGATCTAAAATATTATGAGAGACAGTCACTTTAAATTTTAAGTTGAAATATTAATTTTTTCTCGGCCATTTACATTTTCTTCTCAATAATATAAAGCCACATTAACCCATTTTACGTGCAGAACTATTTGCAATCATTGCAAAAAAAAACTATTTAACCGAAGGTACAAATATTTATGTTTACAGTTGAAAAATTGAATAGGAATTTAGGGTAAGAATCTCTCCTAACTGGGTAATAGATATTTTGACATTTAATGAGGCGTTACAAAAGATACTACTATACCCGTCCCTATACCGCGACCATCTAATCAGAAATAAAACTTTTTTTGGCGCAATAAAAATGATATCATCAAAATTTCTGAGAGAGAGAAAAAACAAACAAACATGGATTTAAATATAGCGATGGAGTTAATGGACTGTTTTGGTGCATAAAACCACATCAGAATAAAATCTATGACGGGTAAATGGATGAAAATCAATTTTAAATGCGTTTCTGATGTAGTTATGTGTTAATATTCTTGTTACTATAAATATGTGCAATTTCAAGAATTCACCATCATCTTAGGACAATTTTCGGAACTCCCACGCCTCTCCCTGACCATTTATGGCCTCTTTTGAGGTTAGAGAAATTTTGGTCGATTTCAGAGCCCCTAGACATTTCTTTGAGAAATTTTGGCCAATTTTCGAGCCCCTAGACATTTCCTTTAGAAATTTGGCCTATTTTCGAATTCCTAGACATTCCCGTGAGCATATTTGGCCTACTTTCGAATTCCATGACATTTCCTTAACCATACTTGGCCTACTTTCAAGCTCCCAGTCATTCCTGTGACCATATTTGGCCTATTTTCGAACTCCTAGACATTCCTGTGACCATATTTGGCCTATTTTCGAACTCCTAGACATTCCTGTGACCATATTTGACCTATTTTCGAACTCCTAGACATTCCCGTGACCATATTTGGCCTATTTTCGAACTGCTAGACATTCCCGTGACCATATTTGGTATATTTTCGAACTCTTAGACATTCCCATGACCATATTTGGCCTACTTTCGAACTCCTTGACATTTCCTTGACCATATTTTGGCCTATTTTAGAACTCCTAGACATTTCCTTGACCATATTTTGGCCTATTTTAGAACTCCTAGACATTTCCATGACCACATTAAGCCTATTTTCTGACTCCTAGATATTTCCATGACCACATTAAGCCTATTTTCTGACTCCTAGATATTTCCATGACCACATTAAGCCTATTTTCTGACTCCTAGATATTTCCATGACCACATCTGGCCTATTCTCTGACTACCCAACACTAATTTTGGGTCTACTTTTGCAATTAGAAGACTTTACCTAAACCTTAAAAGACCAAATTCAAATTCACTAACATTCCCATTTCCCGACTATCCCAGTCCAGCGGAAACTTAGCAACACTGTACTTTAAGTGAGGTTGTTCGTAACAGTACTCATCAACTTGTTAACAACCCTCGTTTGGATCTCTTACCTTAAAAGAAAAGCTAAGATGTTAAAAATACAGAGGCGTCGCAAAGAAAACGAGTTAGGTATATCTGTAAAATATTAATAGCGGATTTTTACAAGACATGGGCGTTCAGAAGTGATGAGCCGTTCCGCTTGGCAGATACACTCTTGTAACTACACTTAAGGGTTCAAGGTCGTTGCAATTATTAACCAGGTAGAGAAAAAGAAGAGTTGAGAAAACTGGCTTCCAAATTTTTGGGCAGAAAGATAGATAGATGTACGAGAGAGATATTAAACCCAACATTAAAACTATTTAAAATAATATTAAAACGCTTATGATAGCGAAGTGTTTTTCTTTTTAGAAATTTGTTGAGAAGAGTTCATGTCAGTTTAACTTTTATGAATCTAATGAGACTGAATAAAGTCCGTTAAACTCAAACTGGGAGAGTTTCAATAAATAAATCACTTAATTTAATTTAAATGAAATGCTTATTGTTCAATACTAATGATTTTTCAATAGAAGATATTTTTAAATGTATATACAGGGTGTTTCTGATTAGTATGGCATAAATTAAGGGGGATGTTCTTGAAGTCGAAAACGTAACTTCTATCTCCATTTTGTAAATTGCCCTAAGGGACACCATTTTCGAGTTATGATTTGAGTGTTTTAGGGATGGTCCCTTAATTAATTTAGGAATCATTGTCTTTCAGTTTATTAATTAAATTTAAGGGGTCATCCGTAAAATACTCCATCCAATCTTAACTTAGAAACAGTGGACCGGACTGCAAAATGGCATAAAAGTTACATATTTGACTCAAAATCGCACAAAAACATCCCCTTATCCGAAACACCCTGTATGTTTCTTAATAGTGAAGAGCTATTCAGAAATGTTTACAAAATATTTTAAAATTTAATTTTAAACTTATATTACCCAATTTTTGATAAATTATATCGAATAAATAAGAAATTTCGTATTTGAAGCTTTAAAGAAATCATTAATTATTATATATTTTCAAAATTGAGATGCGAAAAAAAAATGCTTTCAGATTTAATTTTCCTCATCCACTTAATTCTTTCACGTCGTCTTTAAGAAGTTAAGTTTGACGTTTAATTATAAAACTCGTTACAATTTCGATATTTATTTATCTATATTTATTTTACCAAGATCTAAACTAATAAATAAATAAATAAATAAATAAATAAAGTAAAGGTTTAGGGGAAATTAAAACTAGTGAAATGAATAGGGTTAGTACGATTGAATACCCCAAAACATCCTTAATCGCGTTATTACTGATTTTAACTTTTTAAGACTTAATTTGTGTCTGAATTAATTCCCTCAAATTTTATAAATACTTAAAAATAAATAAATAGATTAAAAATTTACCTGAAAGTGGCCACGACGTTGGTAGTTGGCCAACCCAAAACGAATGAATTCTCTGCCGTTTTGGCCACTTCGGATATCTCCTCGATACAATCGGAAATCCACAATCCTATGAAAAACATTAGCATGTACAAAAATGGGCCAAGCCTCGCCTCGTGCCCTTTCCGCCGTAAAACGTTCTGAGATCCCATTTAGAGCCAAGTCTGCCTTTTCTTCTCATTCAATCGCCAATTGAACAATTATGTTATAAATTAAGTCCTTTTCCTAATTAATAACCAATATTCTTTGACTCTATCATAATTATACATCTTTGTTCGTATCAAAAATATCGTGACTTGGCAATCGAGGGTAAGTAATATTAAAAGGAAGTCGAGGGGATATTCACAAAATCGTTGCTGATTTTAAAATAATCGAAGGGATATTCACTAAATCGTTGCCGATTTTAAAATAATCGAAGGGGATGACCTGCGCTTGCCAAGTCACGATATTTTTGATACGAACAAAGATGTATAATTATGATAGAGTCAAAGAATATTGGTTATTAATTAGGAAAAGGACTTAATTTATAACATAATTGTTCAATTGGCGATTGAATGAGAAGAAAAGGCAGACTTGGCTCTAAATGGGATCTCAGAACGTTTTACGGCGGAAAGGGCACGAGGCGAGGCTTGGCCCATTTTTGTACATGCTAATGTTTTTCATAGGATCTCACTTCTTTTTGTAGACCCTCTCGTTATACTTTGATAGTTATATTAAAACAAGACCCTCTCGTGGTACTTCGTTTGCCAATATAATCGCTAACGTTTGTCCTTATTTACGCTGAATTACCCCTTTCGACCCGCAGAGAATATGTAATAAAGATTGTACGCGATATCCTAATATAAGAATGTAGCATCAGTTACGACACATTTCTTTTAAACTACTACTCTTATTAGCTTTAATATATATTTAACTTTCGGTTAACTTTGGACCATTACGTCCTTTCATAGAGAACACACACTATTTCTGTTGAAAAGACGGCAGCGCCATCTAGTTTTAAAATAAAGAACTAAAGAACAATTTTATAAAAATTTCGGGATGTTTTAATTTTTCTGTGCTTTATAAAATAAATGAAAAC
This sequence comes from Phalangium opilio, assembly GCF_054372755.1. NCBI lineage: Eukaryota > Metazoa > Arthropoda > Arachnida > Opiliones > Phalangiidae > Phalangium > Phalangium opilio. The sequence continues at coordinate 5,164,197 of NW_028324226.1, forward strand.
TAAATCCTGAATTTTAAGTTTCTATCTACCCTAGAAGTACCTTAGAATTTTGATGATCGGTGAGTGAGTGAGTGAGTGACAAAATAAGGCAAATTTCACCTTCGATATTTCGAAAAGTATATAGGGTAGGAACTTGAAATTTGGAAACTATAACTAGGATTGACAGTCCTCGCGGCAAGCAAAATTTCAGACTTTTACCTATACCCATCACGAAGTTACAGTGGGCTTAAAAGTGTCGTGAGTTGCTTCGAGAAAAGGGTGTCAGTGCTCGACTTGGCTGGGAGCACTGCCGTGCTCCCAGATTCGCATATCAACACCTTCTCTTTTAATTTATATGTTCCGGATGGTCTAAAAATTTCAAAACACAATACGTCGAGAAAAAAAAAATTAATTAAATAAATAAAACGCAAAATTTGTCGCGAAAAATTAATTTATAAAAAAAAATTATAAATATATTAATCCTGGGGCCAACAGTATTAAAACATTCACTTAGAAAAGAAAGTAGTTTTTTGGAGATTAAAATCGGTAGAAGAAAACGCCTTCCTCAAATAACACAGTCAATAGCTTTGCACTTAGGGATAATAAAAAAAAATTGAAAAATCGTCGGTATATCTGTTTTACAATCGGCAATATTCCAAAATAGAAGTTGAGAGATAGAGATAGGTCAAAATAAAAAAAAAAAATAAAAATTCACTTTCACTGAAAAATTGCTCTCGGAACGCACACACAAACTGATAACGTCTAAAACCGTGGCAAATTTTTCAAACCTAACCGCTGATAAAATAGAAATATTTTCCAAAATACGGTAGATAAGCGTTTCAAGCCCGATTCACAAAAAAAGGTAATATTTCTTATTCACAAATTTGACGAGTTGGAAAATAAAAAAAATATATATTTTTAAAGATAAACTTTTTTTAATATTTTTTATTATTTATTCAAAAAGAATTTACTACGCCCAAATTATTCACGGTTCAGTTAGTTAAATAAATAAATAAATAAATAAACACACGAATTAATTATAATATATTACGGATATAAATGCGCGTTGCGTCTAGTTAGATTCGCGAACAATATTAGACTGAAGAATGTTTTAATTATATACAATATCAACTTTTAATATTATTTTTTTATTTTGTCACATATTTTAAGAGGGGGGTTTCGCAAGGTAATATTTAATATTACTAAGGTTCTTTATAAATGAAAATTAAGTAAAGTAAAATGCCGCAGTCAATATTTTCGGGGTTACGCTATACCAAAAAGATTTAAAGGGGGGGGAAGGCATATAAAGTTTCCAAATGTATATGCCTCGTTCTCAAGAGACATTTTTTTTTTCAAAAAATTGGGAAATATACTAAATGGGAAACGTTTCGATGAACAAGTTGGTTAATAGTGTGTTAGGGGAGTTCACGTATACTTGAAAATTAAAGTATATATATTTTTGAAGTGGTTTGTTTGTTTTTGTGTTTGTTCTTTATGCATATTTAATTAACAATTCGATAATTAACGATATCGGCAAACTGCATGGCTGATATCAGTAACACTAGGGGTAGGAATGGTTTACAAGTGTTTTGGTTCATTTCTTTTCAAGATTAAGAGGGATGGAGGCTAGTCATTAAGGCTGTAATTGTGTAAAGAACGAACAATTCTAGGTCATTTAAAGTTTTACCTTTATGAATAACCCCTAATTAAGCACGGATTTATTGAATTTGAAAGTTATTAGCTATTTAGGGTCTACAGAGACAGAAAACTTTTCTTGGTTTTCAGTCCAATAAAACACCAAGCTTTGTAAGTAACACTCTTTAAAGTGCTTAACTTCGAAAGCATGATAGGGACTTGGAAATAGATAGCTTGCAGTTGGAGGAGGAGCTATAATTTGTGAGATAATTTACACGATCATATTGCTGGGTTGAATGCAGGAGGAAAGCTGAAATCCACCAATATGGCTACCAGAACTGAGGAGGATCTAGCCTAGCATTCACCCTTTTCGAGCTTAGCTTGACCCCAGCACCATTATGGTAAGTTTTCTTTTATAGTATGTATGCTATTTAAGCCCCTCCTCCTGGTATGTATGTTTTTAGTATTAATGAAAGCTAGCGTGACGTTGCATGATGTAGTACCGCCAAGCACCTATGGTAAAGTAATTATTCAACTCAAAATTATTCAAATATATTTATAATTTTGAATGTTTTTCAAGAAATAAATCGAAACTTAAGTAAGGATTACTTCAAGGAGCCAGTGAAACTTGTCGATGTAATAGTTATGAAAACAGACTTACGTCAGCTAATTCTACATAAATTACTACATCTACATCATCATCAATCTCATTATCCCCAACAAATATAACTTTTATTTTTAGGGGAAAAGGCTAAATTATAAAGACATTCAATTCAAACAGGTAGTACAATATCACACAGACAGACAGACAAAAAAGAAAAACTAAATACTCCTTATCCATAACCTTATTTTTCCCTCCCCAGCATAAATAAAGTAAAAAAAAAAAAAGAAATCCAGTTTTCTTAAATCACAAAACCCTTCGCCTTCCTTACCTCCCTTTACTATAAAATTGTATAATGATTTAACGAATTAATTAAAAATATCTAAGCTTATATAGAAAAAGAAAAAAAAAATGGTAAAAATTAAAACCAAGAAGCAAGGTCTCTCTTAAAAGGAGTGTGCCGCCACGTTTGGTCTTCGGTGTTCCACCATGTCCGCCTTCCGGCAAAATACAGGTATATACGAAAGAAAACCAATACAGAGTTATAGAATAGAACAAGGTCGGTCGGTACTGTACCAGAAAAGACAAACGTCACCCCTTCCGTCTACTACGTATGGCCCCTATTCCCCTATTTTTCCCCATTCCAGAATTATCATTAAATTAAAATTAAGTCGTCGTTTCGTTTCTACGCACAGAGATCCTTTGTCGAAGGTGAAAGTACTAAAGAAATATGTGGTCCGTCAACATTTAAAAGGGACTCGTGCGGGGTTGCTTCGATTTTAATTACCTTACGCATAAAAGATTCAACAGGTCTTGCTTATAGTTGCTTAGCACATTTTATCTTATTAGTTGTCAGAAATAATTTTAACTTACAGCTTTAAAAGGGATATTCCGGGCTAGATTTTATTTGTCTATTTCAATCGAAAGAGCGTATAAAATAATGAATATCATCAATTGGAACCATGTTTCTATCTACAATATTAAAGAAGATACAAGCAGTTAAGTTTCCATAATGGATGGCACTACGCGTTAGGCTACTCCGCGAAGCACTGGGAAGTACCCCTCCCTATTGGACGAATCCGTCAGGTGGTACTAGGCGTCCATAAGGTGTACTTCCCAGTGCTTTGCATGAAAGCCTAACGCGTAGTGTGTCCATTACGGAAACTTAATTGCTCGTATATTCTTTAATATTGAAGATAGAAACATGGTTCCAATTGATAACATTCATTATTTTATACCCTCTTTCGAATAAAAAAGGAAAAATCCAAGCAAGCTGTATCCCTATAATAAGGTTGCCACGAAATTATCGGAATAAATTTCCCTGACTTTTCCTCACCCATTTTTACGATTTTCTCTGACGTTTATAGGCCCAATTGCTATTATTTTAAATATAAGAAGGGGTAATATAATTAAACAATTTCGTTTAATTCGCATTTTACGAATATTTAACGTGATCTCACTTAAATGGCGTTTCAAACGTCACCCAGCTGGATGGTTGAAACGCGGATATTTTAACAACTTCTTTGTTGAAACCCTAAAGAATCCCTGACTTTCCCTAACTTTTTTGGGCAATTTTGAAATTCCAGGTTTCAGACTTTTCCAGGTTTTCCTTAACCTGTAGCGACCCTGTAATAATCTGAAATAGAATTTAACTCCCTCCAAAAATACACCAAAACTTAATCGATCGAAGCCAAAATCAAACCATCTGATAACAGCTTTGTTCTTCACAAATGTTAAAAATTTTCAACGAGTTCGAACCAACCGTTTGTCAATTATCGCAAAAAAGAGATGCCCAAACACCCACATAAATAAGAAAACATACTCAGAAAACCCCAAGCATAAGGAATTCCAAATAACCAACGATCATACCAAGGTGCTACACGAGTACATAAATTTTATTACATTACAAATACTCCGGTTTGAAGGTATGTATCCTTTTTTAGGCAGTTCTTATTTTTTTGTATGGACAAGATTGATCAACTAGGGAAGGTTTTATCACCATTAAAAAGCAACCGCCTTATACAATCTATCCAAGCCCCTCCGGGGTCAAACGAGTACAGAAACCGCATGCTCGGTTCTTCTATTTCCTCCGAGAAAAGGACGTAGACATTGCACGCATGAAGATAGGATAAATGATGGTGTAGGCTTAACACTTAAGTCTATGACAAACTGAGCGACAGACGAATTATGAGGGATTTTTTTAAGAGAGGGTTGGATTTATTTTGAAGGTTTGTGTTACCATCTAAAGCGGATTAAAAATATTTAGGATCTCTCGTTCTTCTTTGGTTTCGAACGAATGGTTATGAATCTATTGATTTCAATCACTTGTATTTGTAACTTTAATTGACAAGAGCTAGAGTCCAAGAAATCGTCAAGTCAGGCTTTGATTTTCATAATATCTTTGGGCCCTCGTGTTCATACAACAGCGTAAGTTCATAAGATATGTTCCATAAGTTTGTCACTGGTTACAAACTGGAGCTTGTCATGTAGAGACGTAGGTCAGATTCAGGGTAAAGCGACGCCTGGTGAGGCGCTGTCAAAGACTTAGTACAGACTTAGTAGGAAGATGAACTGCAAAACCGAGTGTAGTCAGTTCTCGAACTAGCTCGAGCTGTAAGTCTCTAGCATTACGAACGAAGTATAGGTAGTGTCATACTTATGGAATATATCTTATAAACTTATGATTTCAGGTGTACTAAATAAAGTCAAGTTGGCCTTTCTCAATCCAATTTTGAAATAGTAGCGACGGTATAGTGGTTAGTTAAGTTGAAGCAACCCTTAATTTTAAAATTTCCCTGAAATTACCCAGAAATGTACAGTTCTTTTTGGTTGACCCATTCCTGGTTGGATATTCATGGTTGAAATGAATAAACTAGAGCTGATAAAATATCCACACCACTGTTTTTGTTCGAAATCTTTTCCACGAACGTTTATAGCACGATTTGCAATTCTACCCAGTTAATGAAAATTTATAGTGGCAATTCCGGAGTCGGTATAGTTAAAGTATCCGAAAAAACCGTCAACGTAAATTTGACGTAGCAAATCTTACTTTATTCGAGATAGACAAATTCTCATTTGAAGCTAAACGAACAAATATATTGTCTTATGTTTGCAACTAAGAATATACAGGGTATTTCTGATAAGTCAGGCTTAAATTAAGGGGGGATGTTCTTTGGGAAATAAATTTTGAGTTGAAAATGTGTAATTTCTATCTCCTTTTTGCCACAAGGGACACTGTTTTCGAGTTAAGATTGATATGTGATTTAGGAATGAAATTAACTTCTCGAGTCAAAATTGATTTCCCAAAGAATATCCCCCTGCCTTAATTAACGCAATTCAGACTTATAAGAAACACCCTGTATTTTTTTAATGAAAAAAAAAATGTCGCGTGAATTTTAATGAGTATCGTCCTTTTGGTATCGTTTAGACTATTTTTAGACTGCAGTCAAATTTAACCCTGTAGAATATCCGAAACGACAAAACGTCAAACTTAATTTAGCGAAAAATATCACGAAATGTTTTTAAAAGACACTGACTCACTCAGACTGTTGACGCACGGGACCATTATATCCCGGTTTAACTCGTTTAAATATAACGTTAATTAACAAGAGACTATATCCAGAAAGGCACTAAAGCAATCGGGGTCACGCCGATATTATAATATCGATTCCTCCTCGATATTTGTTCTTTCGATAATTATCGGTCAAGATAAAAATAGGATATACCTTCTTAAGACAGGTGAAATTATAGATATAACTATAATGATAAGGGGAATAAACATAATAGTGTACCACGCCCCGATTAAAATGTTTATCTTTTTTCTCTTACTTCGTCTTTATCAAGAAGTGATATCTAGTTTACTAGGGAGAAGGTATGAGATTCAAAAGTATTCGGGCGCCATAGTCCCAGTCCCCCTTTCAAATTACAAGGGGGACGTAAAAGGAGGCCGGGCTTTTTCGCCTCTCCTCAATCGGAAAATAGGCAATTTTCTTCATTCGCGTTGCGCTGACGTGAGTTTTCAAGAACCAATGAGATGCTGGTTGTAATTTAGAGGCGGCGGGGATTAACTCCGGACCTACGTTTGGACTGGAGATAACGCTAGAAATGGGGCGAATTTAGACCTTTCCTTCTCCCTAGTAAACTAGTTATCACTTCTTGTCTTTATCTTATATGATAATCAGCGGCTATTGAATTTCTAGTAAAAATTTTAGGCCCGGTTTCACACGCCCGTGAGATGTCATTGACCATTATAACGTTTCTAATCCGGATTCGTTTTCCAATTGACCTAAAACCACCACCGCCACTTTGCCCCTTACTCGTACTCTACAGACAACAATACTCCTTGTTTGGGAAATTCAAGTATCTAACAGTTGCTCATGCCATGATCAGCCAATTAAACTAGTTTGGAACGTGACGATTTATTTACTCGATTTAAAATTGCCGGCGTGGCTTTTATTTTTGCCTTTCATATAAAATTCGCTTTGTCTATTTTGATATTAATGCATCATAAGTTCATAAGATATGTTCCATAAGTTTGTCACTTGTTACTGAAAGCTTGTCATGAAGTCACGTAGGTGAAAAATCATCGATTCTTCAGCCTGGTATGGTGCTGTCAAAGGCTAAGTACAAACTAATTAGATAAATTGCCTGTAAAACCAAGGAAATTAGGTCTAACTGATTTTTTCAAATAATTGATATTGTATAAAATTTTTAATATCTGGAACTTCAGTCATTCCATTTTGTTCACTAATCTTTTACACACAAAGACAGTTTTTATTAATTGAATAGGATCCAATCAGGATCGTGACTGGTAAATTACCTAAGTAATCTTCTGATTTTTATAATGCTATAGTTATTAAATTACCGATTACCAGTAACTCAGCGTAATTGGTGTACACGCTATAATTTTCTGTACTTGCTAGATTACACGCAATCCTTATATACCCTTTTTACAACCTAAAATTGCTAAATGATTACACGTAACTAACCCCTAATCAGTAAGTGTACAGGGAATCTGATTGAACAGCCCCTTGTAGAGGATTCATAATTTTTGTCAATGAATATTTTTAGATATTAACTATTGACTATAGTATTTACACGGCAACCGATTTATGAATAAAACGTCTTATAACGCTTGAATAATTCAGTATTTTAATTTTAACCCCTGCAGTTGCTTATCAATAAATAGCAATATTTGCATATAGGGGTAAATAAGTGTAGTCCTCTCGAGTCGGAGAGGCAAATTTTGGTTTCCCAACTTGTTTTAATATTTGAATTAGTTAATTATTGTTTGTAAAAATTATGGTAGCTTCGTATCTCCATACTCTTTGCGACAGATAGCTGAGAAATACATGTTCAGGAACGATTCCAGGTTTCGAATAATATAAATAAAATTCCCATTTCAGTTTCCCTGGGCTGGGGTTTTTACCATCAGATCTAGACTAGTTTCAGGTATTCGTGAGATTGGAATGGAGTCAGACTATACTCTGATATCTTTATTTTGATTATTGCTCTGCTAAGGTTAAATTTTCTTATCGTCTATTGCTCCGATGTTTTGTTACGATACGGAATGGGGCTCGGAAGAATGAAGAGAATTTCGGAATTGGCTTGACATTATCGATAAGATCGTAAAGAACATTTTTTATGCCAAGCCTCTCTCTAAACACTAACCCTTTCGATACTTCTCTGTGGGTAAAGATTTAACGAGAAACGAAAAAAAAAAAATGCCATTTAGAAAAACAAGAAAAATTACGATTTCGTATTGTTAAGATCTACGTGTGTCAGCGTATTCCCAAAAATTCCTTCTCTTCTCTAATGCTTACTATACATGAAAGGGGGTGGGCAACCTCAGTATCGAGACCAGCGAGCACGAATCGAATTTTTGTGCTCACTATCGAGATATACAAGGGGGTTGATACATTGCCATCCGTCTCCGCGCACTCTCATGATACAAAAATACTACTGCGCAGGCGCCAAAAAGCCAGATGGAAGCCAAAGTTGTACCCCGTGTCTTTCCCTTTTAGTTACATCGAAATGCTCAATTTCAGGTTGAGTACAAATCGCCCAATTGCCATATCTAAAAAATGGCAAGCAGATAAGAAATTTACATATGCAGTTCACAGTTCCGTTTGCGAGAAACTGGTTGCAATCCAGCTCCTGTTCTTCAAAACAATGGCTAAGAATCGTTTAAGCCTTTAATTGTTCTCGGAAAACGTTTTAATTTATGGGTTAATCGGTTAAATAGTTAGCAGAAAACTCTGCCTTCCATCTCGCTCTTGCTTTTTTTGCACCTGCGCTGTAGGAGTTTTAGACTATGAGAGTGCGCAAGGGCAGAAATGGATCAACCCCCCTTGGTATGTCCTGATACTAGGGGTTGCCTACCCCCTTGTTCTCTTTCCCTGCTCCTAGTTAAATAAATTTTCGTGTATCCCATCTCCACAAACAAACATACACACTAAACTCGGTTTCTATAACCTACGTTGAGATAATACATTCACATGCAATGCTAAAAAATAGAAACTACCTTTTACTGAGAACGTTCTCGTATTTCACGCGAAGAAAATGCAGATAAAATAAAGACTCCACCTTAAATTCCACCGACAGGCATTTAAAGATAGATAAACTTATCTTCGGAAAATAGTTAAAATATTTAAAGCGTCTACGATCTACCACACTCGGTTCTTTAATTGAATAAAGTTGTAAAAGGATTGTGAGAAAAATATTCTTAGGATAAGGTTTATAAAAAAATATTGTAAACTACAATATACGTACGAGTTATCTACGTTTACTAAGGCTATTTATGCAAATGCAACGCATATTTTGTATGAAACTCGGTATGCTAAATAGTAGATCTACGGAATTAAACTATAAGGGGTCAATGCTTGCAATGTGAACGTTTAAATTCCGAGCCACAAATACTTGAAGCGCTAGTGTTAGTTGTTCAATATCTGTAATTACTCACTAGTCTATAATTTTGATAACTATTTTTAAACTATAAGGGGTCAATGCTTGCAATGTGAACGTCTAAATTCCGAGCCACAAATACTTGAAGCGTTAGCGTTAATTGCTCATTATCTGTAATTACTTATTAATCAATGGTAATTGAGAACTATTTTTAAAATCAAAGGAACCTTGTTTATTTCTAAAAATTCTAATAGGTCTGAAATTTAATATATCGATTTCATCTGTGGTAAAAAGTGATTTTCACAATTGTGATCTATTCCATACAGTATAGTGAGTGGTCTTGCCTATACGTTTATGATAACGAATGGAATGTTTGTATTTAAAACAAAAACCTAGAAACTAACTAACTAACCAACTGGGTATCAGAGCAGTACTCCGTTTGGTTATAAAAACTACCAAAAAACCTGTACTGTTAAACATTACTAAAACATTGCATCTGCCAGTGGTATGGCACGATCTGAACAATGCTGCACAGGTGGATTTATCAGTATAAGCGATTTAACTTGGTAAAATTAGACTACAATGAAAATTAACTTTATAGATAACGTACTTAGTTTCAATTTGAAGTACAAAATATTTTAAAACTTTTCAGGGTTAATTAAAAAACACAATACGCAGGTCTACCCTTTTTTCATGTTCGTATAAACTCTGTTTCAATTTGTTTGTACGCTTTCCAAATTAAGAAAATAAGTTGAACCAGGAATACATACAGCTACTAGGAATCATAGTGTCCCAATGAATCCCATATTAATTTCTTCACGGGTTTTGTGGGACGGACTTGAGAACTTACTATCCGTCACCCCTCATAATTTTGACGTCTTTCTAACTATGATTTCATTGGTTAGTAGCAACGCGTGGTCAGGAGCCCGAGGTCAAGGTTCAGCGTGGCAGCGATATAGATCATTCGTGAAGTAAAATTCGTCATACATTATGATAAGTCTAGCTCTTAACACAAACTCTGCATAAATACGTTGAGAAAATGGCTACACGTAGATTCTTATTATCAATAAGTATTCCTGGCTTAACCAAGTGGGTCAAAAATCTAGACTGAATAACGTGTGCACCAAATTTCCCTTAAAAGCCATGAAAAGATTTGCATTTTTTTGTCCATAGACTCTCCTAAAAGTCGTTACATCTTTCTTTATTGATTACCTTATCATCACTATCGTTTTTGTTATAAAACTTGACCCGTTATATAAGGGGTAAAGATTTTTCGTACGTTTTTTTCCTTCACAAACATCTCGCTGACGAGATATTCCCATAAAAAAAAAGTACAAAGACATCGGAGTTGAGGAACTAAATACTTTTTAAAAACTCAAATTCAGTCCAAAAAAAGGGTTCGAGACAAAGTCTCCTAAAACTAAAAAAGACCTTATACAATTTTCCAAGTCGGGCGATATCAAAGAACTTTCCAAAAGAGATAAAAAAGAAAAGTAGGTTACCAAGTCTCGAACCTCGAAAAAGTTTTAAATATTTCAAATTTTGGGGGGTGAAACCTTGACGGGTCGTAGCTGTATTATAGTCAACTATATCTTAACTTTTAATATTGCGAATTAATACGTTTTTGCTAAGAATATTGAAATCTAATTGCAAAAGGTACGCGAAGCAACCTGTTGTTGGGACAAAACTGAAATATTTTTTTTTTCGTGTATATAAATATTTCATTTGTGGTAATTTTTCAATTGTTTCTTTAGTTAACTGGCATTAAAATGATACCTCAATGTTTTAGCACATATTTTTTAATAATGTAGGTAATTTAAGTTTACAAATTACCATATCAAGGTGTGAAGATTTTAGAGATGTGAAATTGAAGTAATTTTTGAAAGCTGTAATTTAACGATTCTAATTTATGGGGAAAATATAATTACCGTTGTTATCTCGGTAATTTATGGTAATTTATTTTTTAAGGTGTAAATTAATAAATTAGATTAAACTAAGTTGAGTTGTGAGCACTTCATTCCTAATTTTGGGGCCTTAAACAGCGCTAATGGGAAATTGGGGTAAAAAATTGGTCTACGGAACTATAACAATCAAATTTTTATACTTAAATATTTAGTCAAAAAGGTTTTGATGCTGATCGCCTAAATTTGGAAACTCTTTGCTAATTTATAACTGTAAAATACGATTGTAAAATTGCGGTATGATAAAAATCGTAAGGTAAGTTACGGCGGTATTTGGTAAAAGTTACTGATGGTAAATTATCGACTCATATCTCCCTCTGATTATGACGAACATTTTTAAAATAAATCAAGAAACTATAAATTTGTTGCAGAAAATCAAATGTGAATATTTTAAATCGTTCAGAGGAGGTTTCATTAAACTCCGTGATATTTCACACTTTTACCGATTTGTCATAACTCTGAGCACCTGTTTCGCAACAAAACGTATTTCGCTAAAAAAAACCTGTTAATCAAAGCCTCAACATATCTATATTCATGGGACAATTAAATTTCATTAAACCAACTTGCTAAGGAATAATGTCGCAAAAACCGTAAATGAAAATGAAGAAAAGCAATTTCAAAACAAAAGTAAATCAAGGCTTTCTCTCTCTTCTCTCTTATCATTTCGCATTAGATTGAGAAAAAATATATTAGAAATAAATTAAAAATGCAATTTACCGCTTGATCGAATTCATTAAGATCAATTAAAAATGTACACCCCCCCTGTATAAGAAAACTATTACGTAGTTTTAATTTTATATAACAAGGATACCAATCGGATCCGGCGGTTTTTAAAGTACTTTGCTAAAAGGGTTCTTTAAAATAAAATAAAAAATAATAAAAATTTGAAATTTTGAAAAATGTATTTGGAACAAACCCCTTAAAGGTAAGATTTTTTAAAGGTACTTACTAAACCGCGTTAACCACGCCACACAAACTATAAATTTTAAATTTTCAAGTTTAAAGGGTAGTTGTATCGAAAATTGACGTTAGGTCACGTGATTTAATCATAACGTAATAATTCTTACTTAAATTAAGGCCCTAAAATGTTGGCCCTAAGGGGCAAAATCGCCACCCATAGAACCCACTGTATTCTGGTTCTAGCACCCTGTTTAGTCTGCTACTTCGAATTTTCTTGTGACGTCACACCGTCCTTCTTAACTCTACTACCAATATTGACGTGACGTCTCCGTAGCTCCACCTCACTCAGTATCAATCAATTTGTCTAAAAATGCGTGCACCAATTCAATACACGCTATAGTTGCGTTGTCATTCGGCGTCCATCTTTGAAAATGGCGTCTCAAACGTATTTCTTAATTCCTTTTATGCAGATTCAACAACTGCCAGTTCAGTTCAATTGCGAAAACTGATTCAAATAATCATTTCACTTTCTATTTACCATACTTAATCCCAGAGATAAGAGTGTTTAACACTAGACGTCGTCCATTGATTATAATCTCCAAAAAACTTTTATAAGACGCGGGTAACTTAAAATGGTTTCAAGGCAATTTTTCTTTTTCTTTTTTTCGGTTTCACGGATTTTTGTTTAACAACAATTGTTAAAAAGAGAAATGATGAGAAAAGAAGCATCTTTTTTCTTACCTCAATTTGGCGATGAGCAAGAAATCGTGAAAAAGAAAGAGGTGTCGATCCTGACTTTGCACTCCCTGTTTTTTCAAAAGAAGAATCGAAAAAAGAGAGAGAAAAAATATTATAGCATTAACCTAATTTTATCCCTAAACGAGCCTAAAAACGAACAGTGTTTTTAAACCAAAAAAAGTAAAATTGAGGGCGCCTCTTACTTAGCACGATAGAGAGGCGCGGACAAAAACAATTATTATATCTTAATTCAAATCTTATCTATTCAAAAACACCGATTACTGATGATGTACCCTTCTTCCTTAACTAACTAACCTTTAGTTTAATCGCACGAAAGAACCTCATTAACTTGAAGCATAAGTTCATACGATATGTTCACCATAAGTTTGTCACTGGTTACAAACTGGAGCTTGTCATGAAGTGACCTAGGTAGGTCATAGATTCGAGGTAAAGTGATGCCTGGTGATCTGGCGCTGTCAAAGGCTTAGTGCAGCCTTAATAGGATGACGGACTGCAAAACCAACCGAGTGTAGTCAATTGTCAATACTCGATTGCCGTTCTCGGACTAGCTCGAGCTGTAAGCCTCTCGCATTACGAAGTACAGGTAGTTGTCATAATTATGGATGGAACATATCTTATAAACTTATGCCACAACTGATAATAATTTAATAATTTCCAATTCAATATTTAAACGGAAACCAGCGGACAACAAACGTTGCTTCGAGAGGGTAGACACTTAAGAACTCAGGTGTACAATATATCTTGAACTCAATGCACTGTCAAAGCTGAATTGTGAGTTCCGAAGGCTTTGAACCCAATGCACTGTCAAAGCTGAACTCTTTTGAACTCAGGTGTACATCCAAAGCGTCTACCCCTCGCGTTGCTTATGCACGTGAACCAGTACTTCAACGTTATAAACATCTAACGCCCGTAAACCCGTTACGGAACCACGACACAACACATAATAATACAAGCCCCGACATAATCCAAAGCACATATCTACTAATAATATATTGATTCCGCGATTCTATTCAATAATGAATACAGTGAGATTAGTGACCCATAATTGCGACAATAAACCCAACTATAAAGGGGTGTGCCCTAACGGCGGCGGATGTCCTATGGTCACGCGATATATATCGGGAACTTCCGGTTAATAGCAGATTGGTTGGTGCCTTTTGAACTAAGTGAATAAAGGGCCGGGGACTATACCGAGTTTATTATTAAAGGAAAAGTTCAGGTAACATAACATTATACCAGGGATAGATTTAATTTTAGAAGTAGGAATGGAGAACAGAGTAATGTGGGCGCGCGTCAAAGTCCCGGACCCCCTTCCACGGGACCGGGGCAGCATGAAAGAAGAGGCGAGTCATAGCGACAGAGGTAAAAGGAATGGCGTATTTTACGCCGTCCCTGTCAGCAACGTCATCAAAACGTACTTTAAGTGAGCCAATAAGATAATTTAAACTTTTCGTTACCGTTGGAGGGAGGGGCTCTATACTGGGTTATGAGTCGGACTGGTGTAAATACAAACCGTTCTCCATTCCTACTTCCAGAAGTGAGATGAGACAAGAAGTACTGAGCTAACCAAATTCTTCACTCGGCGATAGTGAATATTCTTGATAACACACCAACGGTTGGCCCTCTGGTGGCGGTTTCAGAATTTTCCCTCCAAAACGTGAGACGCTCGCGGTGGTAGACGACCGAACTAGATTCAAGCACCCGCGTCCGTGTTTCGCCGCTTTAGGTTGAGGGGAAGGGGGTAGGAAATGTTTTTGGAACTCGACCAATTTTTTTCTCTCTAGTGTAGGCGCGATGGAAGCGGCATAAAATCCTCAAATTTGTTCACTAGTGCCAGGATCTACTATCAATGCTAGAGCCCTTCACTTCTAGTCTCATCTCACTTCTGCTACTTCTAATCTATCCCTCGTATAATGTTATGTTACCTGAACTTTTCCTTTAACATTATTGAAACAGCGTGAGAAAGAACTTACGATTGTAAATTGAACAGGACTTTCCATGATGAACTGTCTCCGCTTTCCGTTGTTGTTGATTCCATGACTAGTAAGAGGAGTAATTTCGGGACTCGAAAGTTGACGTTTCGTTAGGAGTGGGTGAACCCTGTTGCTGCTATCAAGAAATAAAAAATACAAAACAAATAAGTTAACACTTATCTAAAGACTTAAGATACATTCATATCCGTAATAGATAAGCTCATTGTTTTGTAATAAAGGAAACTTTACTAAACACGTGCTCGGTTTCAACTATTTGAGCACACATTTCTACGACAACTACGAAACCCTTTCTTAATTACTCAAGGTTGCTTTTTATTAGGTAATAATTTAACCTACAGTCGCGGAAGTAAATTTCGGAAGGAGGAAGTTAGTTTACCGAATCATTTATAGAGAAGTGCTCAGCAGCTTTTAATTTTTGAAACGAACTTATTTATCGATGCGGAAGCCAGTACTAGTACTGTTCAACGGCATTTGACAAAACAGATGTGCACCACAATAGAGTGGTACCAAGAAGCGATATCTAGTTTACTAGGGAAGAGGTATAAATTCGCCACATTTCCAGCTTTATCTCCAGTCCAAACGTAGGTCCGGAGTTAATTCCCGCCTCTAAATTACAACCAGCATCTCATTGGTTCTTGAAAACTCACGTCAGCGCGACGCGAATGACGAAAATTACGTATTTTCCGACTGAGGAGAGGCGAAATAGCCCGGCCTCCTTTTACGTCCCCCCTTGTATTTTGAATGGGGGACTGGGACTATGGCGCGCGAATACTTAGGCATCCTATACCTTCTCCCTACTAAACTAGATATCGCTTCTTGGTGGTACTGAGAGGGGAGGAGCTACGGGGACGTGACGTCAATATTGGTAGTCTAAATAGATAGCTTTCAGATGGGATAGTAGTACGTCACACCCTCCCAAGTCTTACCGCTGTTGGGTGGTCTCAACTTCATTCCTACCCACCAATGTGGCAGCGTAAATTATGTCACGAGACTCAGACTGAAAGCTCTCTATTGTATGGCCTGAGCTGACGACTTCCAATATGGTAAAAGATGGGGTGTGACGTCACGAGAAAATTCGTGGTAGCAGACTACAGCTCATAATTTGAAACATCTTGCGATAGAGAAAAGTGTTTTCAAGTGCCACTGAAACGACTTCTGGTTTTAGTCCTGAAGCAATTAATTGACATTAAGCAATGCTTCTTGGATCATATAATACTACTGTTAATAACTCCCCATTTAATTAAGACTCGAATTGTCAACGATATAGGGTGGTAATAACGAAGTACAATGGGTTCTATGGGCAATTTTGAGCCCAAAATGTTCGATGACACCGTTTCATAGATTATAGGCTAATTAAAACGAAAGTCTTCAGTCACGTTTACTTTACACAACTCTTGGCTGACTTATATATACTCTTGATACATAACTCATACGTAAATTTTTGGCGTAACGTAATAAATATTTAGTAAAATGTAGTCTTGATTACTTGATTAGACGCTTTCGAAATTAAAAGATTTACTCCATAACTTTCTCGAAAAGAAAACCACGATCGTTAAGTAAAATAAATCATAAACTCACGGCCAAACGTACAATTTTAGTTAAATTAATATAATATTATTACATGCGCGGCCTCATATATCAAAGAAACAAATCCAGAACATTTTTCCAACTTCAAAAAAGGTTAAGGCCCATTCAGAATAGATTTAAATTCGTCTGTCGACTAGTTAATTTCGATTCCGTCGCGTCGGTACAAGTGTTCATTTCATTGTTCATACGTCAGAGTAGACGACTTAAAACGAGTCACGTATATGGTGATTTTTGAGCCAAGCCTTTTGAATACTAAAACAGTCGAATCCAAGATGGCAAGTGAGATGAGACTGAAATGATGACAGGCGACCTGCGGCGATTGTTAAGTGCTGCCGCGTAGCGCCATTGTATTTGTATGAGAACTAGCTTCTATTTTTAAGATAGAGGGATCGTCCTTTACAATTTCGTCTAGTACGACCCTACCTAACCGCGGACTATGGTGCCGAAGGTGGGGGTACAGAGGCAACGTCATAGGTATGGGGGTTTCCACTCCATTCCTCTCTCCTTCAAGCAAATACTATACATCGCCAAGAATCCTAAAACTTTCATACATCGTCTGCTAAAGCATAACTCACTCGATCTTGAGTGACTAAAGCATGATCGAGTGAGCTATATATGGCTAAAGAAAAGGGGCTAACGAGGTGCTGCCATCTGGACACAGCAAGACGAAATAGAAAATTTTCAAACTAAACCCACGAATCCTTTACGTAGACGTTGACACGTGAGAACAGTCTAATTAAGCGACTTCACCGACGTCTGAAGGGGCCTTTAAGATTTGAGACTGGATGAAGTCCATCAATTTAAACGTAGAATTTAGCCTCGAGTAAGACATTTTCCTGTAAAACATATTCTGGAAAGAGTGGGGCCTTTTTTTAAATTACGCCAAAAGTAAACTTATAACTTTCCGAAATAGGCCATGTCATGTTTTTATATTTTGATATGAAAAATTTTAAAGGAACACAAATTTCTCTTTATACTGAATGTAAAAGAAATTCCAGCTTCTGGAATTTGTGATCTATAAAAAAACATGTATATAAACGTAATTGAAAAGCAAGATGCTAATAAATAATAAATAAGTTTCGCCATATTATTAAAGCTGTGCGAAATTATCCTTTGACAAAAATATAGTGTCGAAAGATTCATCTTCATTTGGAATTTATTTATTTTTTTATAAACAACCATCAGATTAAAAGGATACTCCAGGCTAGATTTTTTTTCTTTTTTAATCGAAAGAGGGTATAAAATAATGAATGTTATCAATTGGAACCATGTTTCTATCTACAATATTAAAGAAGATACAATCGATTGTATCCGTAATGGACACTGCGCGTTAGGCTTTGCCGCGAAGCACTAGGGAGTACCTCTATTGGACGAATCCGTCGGTTGGTACTAGGAGTCCAATAGGGAGGGGTACTTCCCAGTGCTTCGCGGAGTAGCCTAACGCGTAGTGCCATCCATTACGGAAACTTAATTGCTCGTATCTTCATTAATATTGAAGATATAAACATGGTTCCAATTGAAAACATTTATTATTTTATACGTTCTTTCGATTAAAAAAGAAGAAAGCAAAATTCTAGCCCGGGGTATCGCTTTAATAATAATTATAATTTATTGTTCTGTGGAGTTCATACTTAGGGGAATTTTGTGGGCATGGTCAGATGCTAATCATGAACTTTAATAATTTAGCATATGGGTCATTCCACACCGATTCGAACGACCATGTTACCATGGGTCGGCCGATCTTAATGAAATTTTAACCAGGTTAACTAACAACTATTTGATGGTGAAAGCCCAAATTTTAGCCCAAAATATTAATTAGAACCAAAAGTAGAGGCTTTTGAAAAAAAGTCACGTTTTTAGGTTTGAGCCATGACCATATTCGTACCCCTAAGCATAATGTTGAATAACTTTTTTCCAGTTTGATCAAATTTTGTAATATTTTCAGATATAGGGTAATATAACCAGTCAATTTCAATAGTGCTGACGATATGTATCTAACTTGAACGGTTCTCTCGCAAATAGGGATCAATTTTGAATTTTCGGAGAGCGGGGGGTGAACTTTGATGCATAACTCTCCAAGGCCGTTAACTTCGATTTTTTAGTTTTTATAAGGTATCGATAGCCCTATTCCTAGGCTTTAACGTGATACCAGATTTGTTTGTGATATTTTGGTTCTAAGGCACAAAAAATGTAAAAAACTAAATTTCGAGAAAAGCACATTTTTAGGGAAAAAAATATTTTTTACTGCGCGAGGAAAACCATTATTTAGCCATAAATAGTGCTTGTGCATTATCTAGGCATATTTTGGGAATCGTCAATTTCCCTAAATATGCCTAGAAAGTTCTGCTTTAACTTTGTCGCTCCTCAAAAACCTGATAAAGGAAGTTATTTTCATCTTTGATGGCTTCCATCACTGAGGCCACATACACGTCTTTATCGTATTTGGCCGTTACGTAGCCCCCAACAGAAATATCAACAAATCGAATTGTATTCACGTTGGAATCAACATCCTAATCTATTGCGACCATAACAAATGTGCTGAACGAATCACTTGCAAGTCTGTACATTTGTGTGATGAGGAAGAGTCTATGGTGGCTTCGAGGGCCTATGAAAACACAAGCTTCTACCATTAACTACTTCATTAAGTCCATAATATCATACATTCAGGTCATTTTACCACACGTCAAACATCTACACTGCTTTAGCGATGTAGGTGCTTCGGAATAAAAAAATTGCAAAAAATCTGCTGAATTTAGGTTTCCACTATTCGGATTTTGACTAACCGCAGACTGGAATTCCTTTGCTTATTCGCATAGTAAAAGCCCCTGTGACAGTATTGGTATGACGTGCTTCCTTGCAAAACTTTGAAAATGATCAAATATTAAAGCCTTTACAATTCTGTAAATGGCCAGCAAGAAGCATTCTTGGTACTAAATTTGTTTTACATTTCGAAAGAGGATGTTAAATTTCATCAACTATCTCTTGATAGACAGGCTTGTACTGTCATTGGCACTCGAAGCCACCATAAATTCATTTCCACATCACACAGTTAATTACAAATGTACAGACTTGCAAGTGATTCGTTCAGCACATTTGTTATGGTCGCAATAGATTAGGATGTTGATTCCAACGTGAATACAATTCGATTTGTTGATATTTCTGTTGGGGGCTACGTAACGGCCAAATACGATAAAGACGTGTATGTGGCCTCAGTGATGGAAGCCATCAAAGATGAAAATAACTTCCTTTATCAGGTTTTTGAGGAGCGACAAAGTTAAAGCAGAACTTTCTAGGCATATTTAGGGAAATTGACGATTCCCAAAATATGCCTAGATAATGCACAAGCACTATTTATGGCTAAATAATGGTTTTCCTCGCGCAGTAAAAAATATTTTTTTCCCTAAAAATGTGCTTTTCTCGAAATTTAGTTTTTTACATTTTTTGTGCCTTAGAACCAAAATATCACAAACAAATCTGGTATCACGTTAAAGCCTAGGAATAGGGCTATCGATACCTTATAAAAACTAAAAAATCGAAGTTAACGGCCTTGGAGAGTTATGCATCAAAGTTCACCCCCCGCTCTCCGAAAATTCAAAATTGATCCCTATTTGCGAGAGAACCGTTCAAGTTAGATACATATCGTCAGCACTATTGAAATTGACTGGTTATATTACCCTATATCTGAAAATATTACAAAATTTGATCAAACTGGAAAAAAGTTATTCAACATTATGCTTAGGGGTACGAATATGGTCATGGCTCAAACCTAAAAACGTGACTTTTTTTCAAAAGCCTCTACTTTTGGTTCTAATTAATATTTTGGGCTAAAATTTGGGCTTTCACCATCAAATAGTTGATAGTTAACGTGGTTAAAATTTCAATAAGATCGGCCGACCCATGGTAACATGGTCGTTCGAATCGGTGTGGAATGACCCATATATATAATTAAGGTTTTTACTAGTTCATCGCGTCACGTGACTCTTCTAGTTCAATAACAAACAAAACACTCTCTGATTACGCATTTGAAGATTAATCTAAATGAATATTTTTTATTACGAAAAATAAAACCTTGAAAAGTTGCTTGGTAATTTATCGGTAATTTTTGGCTCTTAGTAAATTTATTTATTATTTTTTTTTTTACTAATTTCTAAGTCAAAATTAAAATACTTAGAATTTAAGAATTTAAACTAAATTCCTTTAAGATAAGAGACCGTCTATAAGACTATATCATAAAATTACATCGTTAAAGTTTATTAACTACTGGAATTTAGAACGACACTCGTACATACATAAGCAACAACATCTTATTTCAGAAATTGGGTTTCGTCTGGTGCCGGTGCCGGTCGAGTTAAGTTTAAGAATTTCTCATACAGGGTACATAAATATAAATATTTATTATACTGTGTATTTATATTTATATTTACCCATATATACCGTATACAAAACTGCGTGTAAAATATAAGCGGGTGTTAGTTATCAAGCCAAATAAGGTGTTCAAGAAATCTACCCCAAATACCTTAAAAAATAAAATAATAAAATATGCTTTTTTCTTATTTTTGTACATTTCTGATTTATTTTAAAGATAGTATTATATTAAAATTTTAATCCTAGGTTCTAAAATAGGCTATAAAACTAAATACATAAATAATTCAAATTCTATTTACTAGATATGCAAATTAGAGACCACGTGGCTAGTAGGTGCCAGAAAAGTAACCAGAACGTTATCTGACGTCATATATTTTCCATATTTTTTAAAAAAATTTCAAAGTAGCCCAGGCAACATTTGGAACCTTTGCTACTAGTAATCTACATGTCAGTCAACAAAGGCACTAATCACTCTTATTTACTGTCAAAGAAAATAACTAACAGGCTTACCCTAGGTCGCTCGTAATTTATTACTCAGCGATAGGAGCTCAGCCTATTGAGTGGTAGCATAGCCCACTTGAATACCGCGCTCACGAACGCAAGATGATCGGCCGTCATACATAGGGCGACCACCTCGGGTACGTGAACCCAACTTTCGAGTGGGCTATGCCGTCTGCTACGAGAAACCGAAATGCAAGCCCAAAATACCAATACTAGTTATAAAATTTACGTTACACGATTGGCTCATAAAATATGGCTTATATCGCTTTGGACAGTGGACTACAAGGTAATACCAAGAAGTGATATCTAGTTTATTAGGGAGAAGGTATAAGAAGCCTAAGTATTCGCGCGCCATAGTCCAAGTCCCCCTTTCAAAATACAAGGGGGGTCGTGAAAGGAGACCTGGCTATTTTCGCCTTTCCTCAGTCGGAAAATATGTAATTTTCGTCATTCGCATCGCGCTGACGTGAGTTTTCAAGAACCAATGAGATGGTGGTTGTAATTTAGAGGCGGGGATTAACTCCGGATCTATACGTTTGGACTGGAGATAAAGCTAGAAATGAGGCGAATTTATACCTTCTCCCTAGTAAACTAGATATCGCTCCTTGGTAATACTAGACACTGTTATTCATATTTAGTGAATGTCCCCTCGCACAGTCAAGTAACTTTCAAGGATAATGTTCGAGAAATAAATCTGGCACCCTACCCTTCCACCGAAAAGAAAGAAAAAACAGCTTTCAAGATTCAAATAGCGCGAAAAAGTGGGTGCTAACACATTCCTGAATATAAAATCAATGCCTTTGAATTGATTCTCTCTCTCTCGAACCCCTATGCAGTTTCAGAGAAGCAATGTATGTATGTATATATATTTCATCTTTTTACCTAGAAGGTTGTAAGGTAGTGTGATACCAGGAAAAGTTATCAAAAATAGCTAAGACGAAAACAGAAAAAAGAAGTATTTCAAACGAAACTCGAAAAGATAGATAATATATCTAACAAGCAATAAAAAGTCATAAAACACGTTGGCACGCTTTTTACCCCAAGACCATTATTTTTCACCAAATTTCGCCTCTCGACTAAGATTTTTTTTAAAGGTAATTTTTAAAAGGTAATTTTAAAGGGCACGCCTCACGAAATAATATTGGTTAACTTCCAATAGAGCTCAAGAAAAGCTACGACCTACGAGAAATGGGACCCAATTTAGGGAGAGAATACGAAAATCCATAGACCTTTCACAGGGTTCACGTGATCGTGGATGTTAAAAAGTGGGTAGGCAACCCTCAGTTTCAGGACATGAATATGAACAGAAGTGAGATGAGACTAGAAGCGAGGGGGAAGACACTTGAGAACTCAGGTGTACAATATGACTTGAACTCAATGTACTATCAAAGCTGAACTCTGAGTTCCGAAGGATTTGAACTCTATGCACTGTCAAAGCTGAACTCTTTTGAACTCAGGTGTACACAGAGATCTAGAGCGTCTACCCCCTCGACTAGAAGTGAAGGGCTCTAGCATTGATAGTAGATCCTGGCACTAGTGAACAAATTTGAGGATTTTATGCCGCTTCCCACGCGCCTACACTCGAGAGAAAAAAATTGGTCGAGTTCCAAAAACATTTCCTACCCCCTTCCCCTCAACCTAAAGCGGCCGAACACGGACGCGGCTCCTTGAATCTAGTTCGGCCGTCTACCGCCACCAGCGTCTCACGTTTTGGAGGGAAAATTCAGAAACCGCTACTAGAGGGCCAACCGTTGGTGTCTTATCAAGAATATTCACTTTCGCCGAGTGAAGAATTTGGTTAGCTCAGTACTTCTGGTCTCATCTCACTTCTGATATGAATAGTCTATTACTGTCTAAACGGTTTTCCAATACAAGGGAATCGTTAAGAAATAGTGTCCAGAAATGTGTCTTTATAAATTTCTTATATTTGCAAATCCGCAATTTGCAACAATTTGGTTCTACCATAGAGGATATACAGTAGAGGAGTAGACTAGACACTTAAGTCTGAACCAAAAAAAGTTTGTTATTCATTTCCGGTTTTTTCCCATTGAACAATAGAGCAATCTCAGAAGCCTAAGTGTGACATCACCCATGCTATTTGCCCATAGAACCAAAGCGGTACACAAACATGGCCGCCCATTGCCAAAGCTAAGCCAGTGACGTTAAACCTAGGCACTGACGTCACAACTGAGATAACTCATACATCATTATAGGTTGAAAAATGTCGCCCGGAAATAAGAAAAATTTCTTATAGGACATGTGTCCAGTGACCCCCTGTTTGGCTGGAAGATTTATAGGACATTGTCCACTGGAGTGTGCAAAAATAGGGTCGCATCTTCATAGTCAAGCTATCAAAACTTGGGAAAATGTTTGATCAAACTGTCCAGTGGCCCCCTTAGTCTTTACAATAAAATTAAGGGACATTTTAAAATTTTATTGGACAATGTCCAGTGTCCTGTGCTTATTTCCGGCCCTACTATTGAGGCATAGAGTGATGATATTTGGACAAATGTAACCAACTAGGTGTCTACCAAGAAACAGCGTACCGGAAGTAGCTAAAAAGCATTTAACTAGAAGTGAATACAACAACTGTCTACTCCTCTACCATATATCCTCTATGGTTCTAGTCTAGGTAAAAGCTATTTACTGAGACTTCCCCTTTAATAGGCAAGACACCCAACGGTAAATTATCTTCGTTTCGAGACTTTTTCAAGGATAAAAAGTTGGAAATTAATTTCGCTATTCTTTTAAGTTTGGATTTTAAGCGATTTTGAAAGCTAAGCAATGAAACAACTTATCGAAAATCGTGAGCCTTTCACCCCCTATATTACCATTCCGGCTGTAGTAACAACAGTGAACCAGAAAAAAAAATCGAGATAAAATTTCACCGAATCAAAGGTCAATGCTAAAGAAACTGAATAACCATAGAAGCATAAAGCATGCATGCTGCTAGAGATGTAGATTTCACAATGAGACAAGACATATAAACTATTATAAACGATTATTAACAAATTGTTGAGGAATTGCCTAATATAACACACAAACCCATATTGTAATAGGTAGGTGCGGGCCTACGATTGAAACAAGAGGTTGCATTTACAAGATATGTCCTTGCTCAACAGTTTCACTTGGATTATAGTGCAGAAGGCCCAGCCAAAAATTTTAACTCCTTATAGGAAAAAAATAGGTATTCTTTCCGGAATTATACGATTAAACAAAGGTGTTTCTATAGGAAAATGTAGGGCTAAAAATGCTCATAAATAATACTATTTTGGCATAAACCAAGAAGCGATATCTAGTTTACTAGGGAGAAGGTATAAATTCGCCACATTCCCAGCTCTATCTCTAGTCCAAAGTCTCCAAACGTAGGTCTGGATTTAATCTCCGCCTCTAAATTACAACCAGCATCTCATTGGTTCTTGAAACCTCACGTCAGCGCGACGCGAACGACGAAAATTAAGTATTATCCGATTGAGGAGAGGCAAAATGGCTCTAGCATTTTGAAAGGGGGACTGGGACTATGGCGCGCGAATAGTAAGGCAACGTAAAACTTCTCCCTAGTAAACTAGATATCACTTCTTGCTTAAACTATGTAGAAAAATCACAAAAAAAAAATAACCAATTGAATTTTACTTTGAAAAGAGGAACTTAACTAAAATATAATATAATATAATAGGGTATGTAAGAAATCCTGAGCGAGCCTTCCAAGTGAGCTCCGCAATTTCGGTGTCTAATCAAAAGTAATCTCAATAAAAGAGTTAAATTTTGATAAATTTGATGCTAAACAAGTAACTGTGAAAAATATAGAATATTATAGGACCTTTCATGAAATTATAAGATAATATAGGACAGGTTCAAAAATATAGGATTTTATAGGAAGAAAAGCTGGGCTCCCTGAAATTGTAATGCACTGTAAAAGGTAAGATACCTTAAAAGGGGGATAGATTCTTTAATATCACTAATTAATAACAAATCTTAAATTAAACCTCAACCTCGCTTCTCTGTGAAACCTTTAAACACAAGAAGTGACACACAAGATGTTTGCAAAAAAAAACGTGCCTGCCATAAAAAAGAAGCGTTGCAAAAGTAAGTCACAAGAACTTTGACACTTAATATTCATAATACGAACTAACTAATAAGTTATAAAGAAAATAAACCCAAACAAATTGACTGTTAAATACCATTCTACTCATTAAAATAATTGCTTGACCGAGATTCGAAAAAATTCCTTCTTGTAACTTTCACATTACGGTAAAACTCATTCACACGCTGTCTTAAGTTTTAACCGCTAACTTAACCTCACGTTTAAGGTAATAACAAAACCACATTTCTCACACACACACACACCAACGTATTTTCTACTTCTAAACATTTCATAAGACCCCCTCCTAGGCCTAAGTTCGTTCAATTCCTTCAAATCTCAATTCTCAATCAAATATTTCAGCATACAGCTAATCTTTCAAAGAGATATCTAGGCTATCCGCTATTACATCTTAAAAGGTAAGAGAAAAAAGTGTTTTCTTTTATCCATTATGATTTCATTCAATTACAGACATTCATTATATTAGTGAATACACATATTGTAATATACAATTTCTCCCCTTTTTTCACGAACTTTTTCTCTCCTAAAGGTCAATCTCTGGGGGTCAAGGTATTACGGCGCCTGATAAACGTGAAATTCCAAAAGATTGGGAAATATTATGTACCTCTTTTAAAGGAGAATTGGCTTCAAGGTATTAATTACCAAATTAATACACGTGATTATCATATTAATAGTTAGAGTAATTAGAAGATTTTTGGGTGTAATTTTTGGTTTTGTAATGATGCATGATTTTTAATTTCCAAATTCGCTGATAAATTTTTCCATTTTAATTTTTGTATCAACGTCAAATGTTCTGTTGGTTATTTTACTAAAGGCTGGTTTTCACTGGCCTGAAACGAAGGAAAATCCGCGTGCCGCGAAGGTTTTTCAGAGGTATCTTGCCGCGTTCCGTGAAATATGTTTGGTGAAAATCAGGCTTAAGGTAAGCTTACCCGGCATTTCTCGTGTGTTTTAAGGGTCTGGAAACCGGGAAGGGTTTCCATGTCTACGTTGACACTAAAAACTAAATAATCTTTGGTTGTATGTTTGCATGTTATGGTTTTTTCAAACAAATCAAACCTTTTTTAGAACTTAACAAATTCAATAAAACTATGCTTAATTATGGGTTATTCATAAAAGAACATAGATAAGGGGGTTCGCGGACCCAACCTTGAGGAACTCAACCAAAAGTATTACATCTAAAGCCTTCCCCAAGTGAGCAGATATGAATCATACAGCTTGGGCAAGTTCTGCGCATTAATAACAAGCAAACAAACTGCGTAAATAATCTTTCTGAAAATTTGAAATTAATTTCAAACATCGACAATTTTCCCATTGGCAAAACAATGTTTATCCTACATTAAAGAAGCCAGAGAAATTTCCACCCACGTTTCTTAACTCTTAACTGCGCTTCAAAGTTGCCAATAATTTGTAATAGCGTCTCAGGTTTGGTTGGGAACTGATTAACTGAATGATCACTGAATCGAGCAGAATACTACAACCTTTTCAGTATGTTGTAGAAAGTTAGCGGTTAAATTGCACACGTCACAAATGACTGGCAACTCTTCTATTATTTGATGCCAATTCTCCTTTAGAGTTGAAAGCGCGGCACACAAACCCCGGAAAATGCTAAGCTTAGCTCGTGTTAAAAGGGTTAAAAATAAAATTAATGTAATAATTTAGTTTTTAAAAGACCGTGCCATTGAAATTATAAAATAATATAAAAACCACTTTTTCCTATTATCGTAGAATGAGGTAATGTCTACAAAGGCCCCACCCCATTTACTTAGATATTTACGATTATCTCGGTGATTAGCTGAGAAAATATTTCACTAAAGGGAAGGTAAACTTGTAATATAACACCTTTCTAAAACTCAAGATTGAAAAATCTCCGGAGTGTTAAAATAATAATAATAAATGCGAGGATGTCGAATAATTTTCACGTTTTTAAGCGATAAGAGCTTACTTCAAGACTCGATTTGAATTAATTTTTCAAGGGTGTAGTTTTTAAAGTTGAACACAAAATAATGGTTATGGATGGCATATACTGGCGTCACGAATTCAATATTAAAAATGGTACTTAAAAAGCGTTTTCAAGAACTATTGTACATCTTTCGTTTTTAAATGAAAGACAACACTTCTGCTCAGTAAATTTGGAAGTTACGTAACCAGTATAAACCAATTGGTTTTCGAGAATTCCTAAACTCTTTAAACCTGGAATTCATACAGCTACTTGGAATCATTGATTCAATTAAGATTTTGTAATGGGGCGTAATGGACACTACGCTAAGCACTGGGAAGTACCCCTCCCTATTGGACGCCAAGTACCACCTGACAAATTCGTCTAATAAGGAGCTAACAACTGGCTAGGGGGAAGAGATAGTGTGACGTCACGCAGCCGCCCTCTGGTTGGCATTTTTGTGCGTAGAACACTGTTTCCAACCGTTAGGGGGGATGAAACTCCAATAAGAGATAGAAGGGTGTGACGTTTCAGGGTCAGAACTGTTAGCTCCCTATAGGGTTACTCCCCAGCGCTTCACGGAGTATCCTTACGCGTAGTGCCATCCATTACGGAAACTTTATTGTTTGTATCTTCTCTAATATCGTAGATAGAAACATGGTTCCAATTGATATATTCATTAATTTATACACTCTCTCGATTAAAAAATAAAACATTTAGTCCAAAGTAGGTATCCCTTTAAATAAAGTAATATTCACCTCAGAGTTAGGTAAAAGGTAAATCTTACCCATGTATTTAGTTTTAATTAAAAGAGAAAATGAAGAATAAAGGTAATCTAACCCTAATTATTGTATAACCTTCACTTTAAAAGCAATTAAGATTTCCTAAGATTAATTTTCACTATAGGTAGTACGTAACGTAATAACGGAAACTTTTACAGTATAATTATTCAATACCACCTTCTCTTTAAAATTTAAACTTAAGCAATTAAGAGATCCTGAGAAAGTAACCAGTAACCCGAGTTTAGCAGCCAAGATTCCGATACCCTGACTAATTTTTATAATAACTAGGAAACGATGAACAATCAAGAAAAGAAAAAAGAAAAAAATATTCAAACAAAGCATATGGAAAAACAATATTCACCTTTCGTTCTTTGAGGAGTTCCTGGAAAGTGCTCTCTGCAACTTGAGTGTTGTAGATTTGCTTCTGAGTAGGGCTTTCCTCTGTTAAATAACAAACAAAAATAACAATGATTAGCCTGAATTAAACCGTATCCTTTAAGTAAATTATATAAAAATTCCCCCCTCAAGAAAGTTCCATCAAAATCGACCGCGAGGAATTTCCCGTTATAATCTCAATTTCTGTTCGAAAGCGTACTAAAGACAATACTAGCATAAGGAATTTATGCTCTTAATTACATATAATTACGGTTATGGCACGCCTTTGTCTTCAATACACTTTCATAATGAACCCCTAAAGCGTGATTTAATCCTTACGCGACCGCAACGACATTAAAGAGTGAATTAAACATGAATTAATTTAATTATCTCATAGAATTGAATGATACAAGACCCTAAAAATGTTAAAAGACGTTAGAGTCTGGAGTTTGACCAATGACTACGTGGTTATCAAAAGACATAACACTTGGTATGTTAACAACAGAGCCGTCAGATAAGGATGGCTTCAAACAACAAGGACTTAGCCCTATCTAATACCATAAGTTTATAAGATATGTTCTATAAGTATGACACTACCTATACTTCGTAATGTTAGAGACTTACTGAGAGCTAGTTCGAGAACGACAAGCGAGAATTGACACCACTCGGTTTTGCAGGACTTCCATCTTCCTATTTAGTCTTTACTAAGTCTTTGACAGCGCCTCACCAGGCGGCGCTTTACCTCGAATCTATGACCTACGTCACTTCATGACAAGCTGTCAGCAACCAGTGACAAACTTATGAATCATTGTCTTATGAACTTATGCTAATACTCTTCGTATTATAGAGAGCTTTCAGTTGGCTGAGTAGTACGTCACACCCTCCTTGCCAAGGTTCTGGCAGCCATATTGGTGGGTATCAGATTTCCTTCTGTATTCAACCCACCTGCAGTATGGCTGTGAAAATTATCTTAGCTCCTCCCCCAACCGAAATATCCCTATTAAAGCAGACGACACTTCGGTCCCTCCCCTTTCGAAAATGGATGCTGGGAACTAACAGCCAAGTTGTTGTATGAAGCCCAGCCCCACTTTATCACCTTTTACGAAATTGAGACTATTTTTCCCCAATTGCTTTGAACATGTTACGGATAATTATTATTAAATGAATTAAATAAATTCTTCTACACCTAGCCTAGGAATACTACATCATAAGGTGGCGGCTTTTCGCGACCCCGAAAACCCAAGAAGTGAAAGAAAACCCACGCTTAAAATTACGCAACAAAAAGAAAAGAAGCGGAAGACGTACATACCGCAACCTACCCTGCGAGAAAAATTCGCTTAATACTTTTAATATCTAGAGTCTAAAATTTTTAATAATTTTTTTTGTGTTAAATTAGTTCATATCTAACATATTTTTAGGTGCTTTTATAGCGTAAGTTTTCGTTGTTTTTAATGCCTTGGGATGGAAATTTCACACTCTTTATAGAGAAGGAAGCGGGAAAAAAGGTGGAAGTTAGATCCATATATCCCAAGGGTCCAAAGCAATCAAATGTTTATTCAATTTCCTTCTGACGAATCTTATCAACACTCTTCCTGAACTTATTATAATAGCTTATGGGCAACTTTATGTCAACTTTTACATAGTCTTTCAGACTAGGAGGACTGATACCATTTACACCAGGAGGGCATGCTGCTTGGAAGACAAAGTGCAGTAGAACGAAGCCTCGCCTCCTGGTGTAAATGGTATCAGTTCTCGTAGTCTGAAAACTATGTATAAAGAGTATTTCAGATAAGTCTGCCATAAATTAAGGGGATGTTCTTTGGGAAATCAATTTTGAGTCGAAAATGTTGCTGCTATGACACTATCCCGTCCGAGCCACTGCTTTCCAGTTACGGTTAGAGTGTTTTAGGGATGACCCCTTAATTAAATTTGAAATCATTGCCTAAATCAGTTTCTTAATTAAATATAAGGGGTCATCCCTAGAATACTTCATCCAATCTTAACTTGAAAACAGCGGCCCGGACGGCAAAAATGTCATAGAAAGTACATTTTCGACTCAAAATCAATTTCCCAATAAACATCCCCCTTAAGTTATGGCAGACTTTTCAGAAACACCCTGTATAACTTATTTGATTTCTCAATTAAAAATTTAGCAGCTATCACAGAGGTTGTCTACTTAGAACGTTTCACGTGGTCTCCTCATTTGCATATACCGAAGTTTAAATTTTAGCTAGTCTACAAGCCACTTTTGACATACATTTAACACCAAAACCACGTTTGACGTAAATGTTTTTGGATCTGAAAGAATCAGCCACGCGTCAATTTTGACTGAAGCAGTCAAATTTCATCTACATAAAAAGGTAATATAAAGCTCGTGTACAAGTCACTTGACGTGTCTCAAAACTCATTCACACGTCAAATTTGATGTAATCAAATTTCGCTGATAAAACTGGCCAAAATTAAAAGGTACTTTTTAAAAGAGGGGCAGACAGGCGCCTAAATTGGGATCAACACTGGGAATTCAACTGGACTGTCTATCCCCTCGACGCAATGCCCATATACGGACCTAAAAACGTTTAAATACCTCAAGATTTTCTGGCAAATTCCATTGGGTTCTCGGGGAGGTCTGACATGCATGGAGCAATGAAAAGAGGAGAGCCTGATTCCGCTAAAACAACCTTTAACGAGGCAGTAAACTACTTCTCCCGTCTTTATTGCTCCATGGGGAGAGATCCGCGAGACCCCAATGGAATTCGCCATTAATTGTACCTCACTTTTTGAACTTCAATATCTCATTTTATGCAGTTTACAAACTAGGAGGATTCATAGCATTTACACAGGGAGGCCAGGCTTCAGGTGTTATACAAGGAGGCCTAATTCACTGGGTGAGTCTAAAGCCACGCCTCCTTGTGTAAATGGTATCAATCCTCCTAGGCTGTAAACTAGGTATATTTGTATCTGTATAAATCCCTACATTGTCTCCCCTTAATTCTTCAATCTTGTTAATTGCTATTTAGCCCATTTGATGCAGTATATACTCCAGTTAAAAAAATCTAATGCAGACATTTAAAGACAAATTTTCTTTATACACGCTTTAAACTAAAGTTATTGTTTTTTTCCGTTATCAGTGTTGCCAGGCCGTTGGTGAGTCATGAGATTGCAGAGAGAAAGGTTAACAGTTCAGTTTGAATCAGTACTCGATTAAATTGCCTCTCCGAGACCCTACCAACACTGCATTGAGGGTTTTAGCTAAAAGAGAGTAGGGGAGGAATTTCCTGCAGCCCTTTTAGTGAAAACTATCCATGTTCAAAAGAACCAGATGAGTCAGCTTCTATTTTTAAGACACTTAGACACAGGGGGCAACTGACCCAACTGGAGTGGTTTTTTAGTTGAAGCAACCCTTTCAGAGCAAACTTAGTCATACCTCAGATATTCCCCTGAATTTATTTCCCTAAGTTTTCCCTGAGTTTTTGTCAACCATTTATTTCCCTAAGGGTTCCCTGATTTTTTGTCAATTATTTATTTTCCTTAGTTTCCCTGAGTTTTTGTCAACCATTTATTTCCCTAAGGGTTCCCTGATTTTTTGTCAATTATTTATTTTCCTTAGTTTCCCTGAGTTTTTGTCAACTAGAAATTCTAAATTTCCCTAACTTTTCCCTGAGTTTTTGTCAACTAGAAATTCTAAATTTCCCTAACTTTTCCCTGAGTTTTGTTAACTAGAAATTCTAAATTTCCCTAGCTTTTCCCTGAGTTTCTTGTCAATTATATATTTCCCTGAGTTTTCTAGGTTTGTAACATCAGGCCAAATTCCAAAAACCATTTTAAAAATGATCAACTTACCGAAGTGAGGGTTCCCCTCTCATCCAAATAGAGTTTGTCATTGGGGAATAGAGCTTGGATCCAATCGAGATCCGAGTCTTCCTGTTTGTTCTCTCGCGAAACCATCTAAAAACACGAACAAAATACAAAATAAATAAAATGAGACATTTGTCGTAGTACATAAATAAACAACTCCGAAGACAACTCGAGTTACGTGATATAAATGTACCTCTACACTAAGAAAACTCGACCAAGACCGAAGAGAAGAAACAAACAGTCATCATTAAGAGAGTGACTTGCCGCTAAGTCACGTAGCGTCGAAATAAAATACCCAAAACGCTTCCCTCCTCCCCCCAAGATGAAGTTAGGGTCTTACACGCACTAGAGGGGGGCGAGTAAGAGACAACTACAACTCCGAGAAAGGGAGCTGGAAAGATGAATCAAAAATAACGCGAATTTTAAATTACCGGTGTGGTGTGGTAATAGACAGACGGACGTACGAACGGGGGTGGGAAGATCAAGAGATGGAGATGAGATCTTAGCCGTGAGATGTTGCGTAATTTCAGGGGCGAATCAGGTATTGGCAGCTTGGTATAAAGGCTCTTTGGACACTTAGCATTAAGTGCTGTTGGCGTTTATGAAATTCTCGACTGACACATTTATGTAAGGGGTAGGACATCGTCCAAATTTCTCAACCGGAATATTTGCATGATTTTAGAAAAAGAGTTAGTCTGGTGTATTTTATACATGAATTCATACCATTTACACAAGAAGGCCGGGCTTCATGTGTTCCACAAGAAGGCCTGACTCACTGGTCGAGTCAAAAGCCACACCTCCTCGTGTAAATGGTATGAATCCTCCTAGTCTGTAAACTATGTATTAACTATTTTCAATTAACCGATTAGTTCAGAACCAACAGAGGCTAAGGCAGTAAGAGGGTTGCCAGTCAAGGAGAGAGGCATGGAGTGGAAACCCCCACAACTATAACGTTGCCTCTGTACCCCCACATGCCCACCTACGAGGCTACGACATCGAAGTCCTCCCAGCATTCTCCTGACCTTATCGAGCGTTTAGGTAGGGTCGTACAGTACGGAATCATAAATGTCGCCCCCTCTAACTTAAAAATAGAAGCTATTTTTCATACAAATACAATGGCGCTACGCGGCAGCACTTAACAATGGACTACCAGTACCAAAGGGTAGGCGCGTGCGCGAGGTACATTGGGAGAGTACGGTGTCGCAGTTTGCCCATTGCCACTCCATCTCTCGTGAGAACAGAGAATATCTGTTGACCCTGTGATCGAATGAACCCTGTGAGACTTATTGTTTTCCGCCAACACTGAACTTTCTAAACATTTTCGAATGAAAATTCCATCACACTATGAATAGCCCTGTCTATATACACATTTAGATCTGTTTTTTATCCCGAAAACATACGGATAAAGCTTAAAAACAAAACAGTGGCAAATGTCCCTCCCCTCTGACAACGCCATCATCCCATCCGTCAATTAGATGTTGTCTTTGTTGAGATTCGTGACTGGTTACCGTCCAAAAGAAAGAAAGAAAAACAAACGAAAAGAATAGAAAAATTCGGACTATAAAACAACAATGGACATCCGGTCTGGTGGTCAGACAGACTTTTCAAATTAAGCCATGTAAGACTCTCGACATACATTTTATTCAAATTCAAGGGGTTACTTTCAACGGTGTATCCTTACCAACGCTTTCTACTTCGTCTAATGAACTAAAATGATGCTCGGAGTAATGAAAACAATACGATAAGTGCCGGGGACCTACATTTTTCCAAAACTGTTTTAAACGCCAATATCAAATTAACATTATAAGAATGAAGATGCTCATCTTAGTACATCGACTGAAAGACTTATTTTAATGAGGCATTGTTTCCGAATGACCGTTTGCAATTATCCAATTAAAACACGGCGCCGTCGCTGCGCAAACTGTTATTATATAACTTTTGACCGGATTTTCACGTGCTTTTGCCAAATGAATTTAAATTAAATTGTGATAATAATATTCCTGGGTTTTAAGAGAAATAAATGTAGCGAACTTTCATTAATAAAGAAGACTAATACATAAATATTCATGACTTGAAGATGAAACAGTTTCAAAAAGAATGCCGCATTCTGTCTCAGAAATTAAGAGTTTAGGGTAAGACAATTAATGTCTTTTGAAATTTAATTCAGATTCAAAAAGGGGTGAAAACTTACAGTTGCCATTAGATGAATCAAAACGAAATCACTATCACTGGTCCCGAATCATAAATTGAAGACAATAACGCACACTCTATTTCACGCAGTTTGTAACTAACACCATCAGGAGGATCTTGCAGAGTTAAATCATAGTTAACACACTTAAAAGCACCGCAAAACAGATGAACCAATCGATCACAACAACACAAACAACTTGTTTATACCGGGTTAAAGGTGGTTAAAATATTGGTCATTGCCACTGTCCAGTTAGTTGTCCACTAATCTCAAAAACACAGGGTGGTAATTAACGCATTTAAAAACACCACAAAACAGAAGAAGAACCGGTCACTAAAAGTATCCAACACACACAACTTGAGTGTTTATACCGGGCTAAAGGTGGTTAAAATATTGGCCATTGCCACTGTCCACTAGTCTCAACAACACCGGGTAGTAGTTTACACATTTAAAAACACCGCAAAACTGAAGAACCGTCCGATCACTTCAAGACACAATGAAACAACTCAAGTCTAAGAGGTGGTAAAAAAAAAGTTTTTCCACGGTCCAGTTGGTTGTCCACTAATCTCAACAACACGGCCCGGGGTGGGGAGCCTTTTGCTTTCAAAAACCACCTCTCTGTTCTGCTCCTTAGCAGAAAAGCGAGGGAATGAATTGAATGTCACACACACACCTGAGACTTTCTTGGACAAAAAGAATATTCGACTCGAGTTGCCAACAAAATAATTCGTGGAAATTTTTACGCGAGCTCCTTGGAATCTTTTACTACGAAAACAAACTCTTTCGCAATCGGAATTTTCCAAAACCAGTGGTGGTGGTGGTGGTGGTATTTCGTAGAAGGGGGTATATTATAGAGAGAGAGAAAGAGAGCCAGGTATCTATCAAGAAATACGTATTTCGGATTTTTTGGTAGGAGCGAAAAATCTCCTTACTGCAATCGCTCGCACCCGGTTTGGCAGGTGTTTTTCCGCCCCACCCACCCATCACCCGGACAACCATTTTCTTCTTTTTCCATATTCCACCACCACCTCAAGGACTTGACCCCTTCGGCTTTTAAAAATCTCGCTTCCTCCCACTGTTTTTTATTCTCAAGAATTAATCAATTGTAATCCACCCAGTGTCTCATTTTCAATGTTTTCTTTTGTATCCGGTGAAAGACATCACGTAGGCAATCACTGGTTTGCGACAGCGTAAGGATTCAGTGGGTGATTGTACATACCAACACTTTGTACTCTTCTTTTTTTTTTTAAGGAATAAATTGCTCATTATCAGCATCTTCTTCATTTATAATTAATTTTTAAATCGTTAAGGGAAGAAGATACTGATAATAAGCAATTAGTTAGGAGCACTATTCAGTACTATAATGACCACTTCGAAGATTTCTGGTCCAGTGTCTTCGGGAAATTTTTTTCTTTATGTGACGTAATAGAACTTAATCAAAAATCGCGGGTAAACAATTTGATATTTGACCTTGGAGGAGATTTGAGATGGAGTAGTAATGTTCGTGGGCCATGTGAGGCAACGAGTCTCCCAGAGTACCTTGCGCAACACGTACTACGTATGCAAACGTCATACCCTTCTATCTCTTAGCTCAGTGTCATCCCCTACTGGACGTGTACAGTATCGCCTCTTACAAGAGCGCCCCTAGAGGGAGAGGTACACAGTCTCTAACGACACCAGTCTATAGCCTATTTCAGCCCCTCTTCTGGTATCTTTTTAGCGTGACGTTGCATGACGTAGCATTGCCAAGTCGTAACTATCAAGTTTTTCTCGAAAATACACCTAATCCATTAATGGAAAAGTGAAGCTAACGTAACGTTAAACCTTAAAAGAACGACCTTTTCATAAAATGAAAGGAAAAACCAAGAAAAAAAATTATCTCTTATTACAAAATAATTAGCAATTAATTTGTCTTAAAAACTAGGTCTACTGCGCCAGGGGATTGGATGAATTTTCACAGGCTGAGAGAGGTAAGGGTAAGAGGTTCTGGCTAGCAGACGCCACTAAACCAACGGCGGATGGCGCAGTAGCCCTCGTTTTTAAGACCAATTAAATGCTAATAATTTTTTAATAAGATATCATTTATTTCTTTTTTAATATTTTTCCTCTTATACTAAAAGCTGGAAATCTGGCGAATTTATACCTTCTCCCTAGATATCGCTTCTTGGTCCCACTTTGTGCTTTCGCTTTACTTATGGTAACACGCTACTTATTGTATATTTTGTTTCCGCGCTAAGGAAATAATTCAAATAAACCCTTCTATGATTTTTACCTACAAATATAAGGAGTTACATTTCAAATATTTGACCCGCAGTCAGTGTAACATTACCGGATTCAAAATACCTCTTTTCATAAAATTTAAATTCCAGGTAACGTGATAGGTCTTTCAACCTCAAATTGACAGACACCAGACAAAAAAACAAATTCAATAACACTAGTCCTATAATGGAATAAAAAATAAACAAAATAGAAAAGAACCTACCTATGCATAACGTAATAAATGTTCTTAGATCAGCCAAAATCTATCCATTTTTTGGAGGTAATCGTTCAAATCCAAATCACAACAACAACAACGGCAGAGAAAACACACGAGGGGGTATAATTTTCGCTCCAAATTCCTGCGTCGTCGTCCGTTGTTATCTCCCAAATTAAATGTTTAACTCGGAATATCCGTTAGATGGACATCCTTATCATCCAAAACAAACAATTAACTTCGCTGTGTGGTCTCCTATAATTAAAAAGACAAAAAAGAAAAACAGTCGTTAAAATTCGTCAAGCCTAAAAACAAATATAGAAATACGGGCTAAGTAAGAAGGGGTTTAAGAATTTTTGCAGAAAATATTTGAAATAAAGCTAGTACTTGAGAATTTATTTAATTTGCTCGTGAATATGTAGAGCCATAGGGGATATAGGTAGTCGTGAGATTGTGGTTCAGTTACATGTTCTTGCGTGAGTGGAAGTGGTTCGCGCTAGAAACTATTGATGGCCGATATTTAACTAAATGAAACCAATTTTTACCAATTATCAACCGATCATTGAAAGATTTTAATCGATTTTTTAACTAAATGAAACCAAAACCAGTATCCATATTTTTACCGATCATTGACAGATTTTTAACCGATTATTTACCTAAATGAAAAATATGGATAGATTTTTACCAATTATAAACCGATCATTGACAGTTTTTACAAGATTTCAAACCGATTATAAACAGATTTTTACCGATTATTTAGAAGATAATCGATTATTTAACCCAATGAAACCGATATCGATTGATTTTTACCAATAAATTGCTAAATTAACCGATTAATTAATCACAAATAGAGACAAATGACCTTTTGAACTTTCGACAATGGTATAAACACAAATTGAAAAGAAATCAACATTCAAACTCAAAATGAATAACTTCACGCTTACCCCAGTTCCGTATTTTTTAAAAATACCATCACACAGCGTGTGAAAAAAAATAATAATAATTTAAATTGCCGACAAATATTTTTCATATATATTTATCATAAGATTATTAAAAAAACAACGGGGGATTCTTAGCATATCAGCAAGAATAGCTTAGGGCTGCTATACTAATATACAATGGTGTAAAATAACTACCCTCTCTTTTTTAAAAATATAAGAGTAATTTTAATCTTTAGACTTGAGTTAAATTCAGAACTTTTAGATTTAAAACGCCGGGGAAAATTTTTTCTTATATCTCATATTTGACCTACTTTAATATTAATATTATTATTATTTTATTTCATAGGTAGGCTATTCAGCAAAAATAAAAAAAAAACTGTTTTCTTGTAAGCGTCAGGCTCGATAAAACTTTTAAGAATGTAACGGTATATGTTAAATAGAGGGAGGCCCCCTCTTTGGTGGTATTATTATTCGAGTAGAGCATCTTTTTTGAATACAAAGAAACGGCTTTCAATTTTTGTTTTTTTATGCCTCTGAGACTTAGTAAAAGGGTGGAAGAAGGAAAACCCACTTTTGAAGCATGACGCAATCTTCCCTGTCAACAACCCCTAATAGAAATCAAACCCGAATTCCTTTTAGGAAAAAGAATGAACGAACGTTACTTTTACGTTTAACCATTACGCATTTTTGCAGTTGGCCACATTGCACCCATTACGTAAACGAAAGTAAAGGGAGGAAGAAACGTAACCCAGGCTCATACAACTTTTGGAAAACCGATTTCCCCAAGTTCTCCATGTTTTTTTTTAAATTAAACAAAATCCTTCAGAGCAAACTTACTCAAACCTCACAAATTTCCCTGATTTCCCTTAATTTTACTAAATATATTCTAAATTTATCTGAGTTTTTTTGTCAACTATTTATTTCCCTGAGTTTTCCAGGTTTGTAAGGAACCCTCGTTTTCGTAGAATAATTTTAAAAGGGACACGATAGTACTTTAATATTACGTCACAACGTTTTCATGGATTTTCGACCAACAACGCAAATTATTGGTCTAACCCTCATTCAACCTTTTTTTTTTAAAAAAAAATTGTTGACAATCACTTTGGGATCAAGAAAAACTGATTGTCCTAAATTCGTCAACTATTTTCAATTTATTTCTAAAAATTACCTCTATGTCATGACGCAACACTTTTACAGACAAAACGAAATATACCGTTTAATTTTCATGAGAGTTCAAACACAGACCAGAAATTGGTCTGTGGTTCAAACGTACCAAAGGTTGAAACAGTTTGTTTTATGTTGAACAAGAAACAACAGAAAAAGGTATTTCAACCAACTATCTAGCCTCTCTTTATGAAATTGAACGTCCTAGTTTCATTTTATACTTAAATTGCGTTTGTAACTTAACTCTACTAACGTTAATGGTTAAAATAAGAATGAAAGAAGCTTCATTTATGACCAAAGGATGGTCCATTACAGCAGAAGGGGATAATAGAAGAAGGATGACACTCTGTATCCTCTTAATACTTCAGTTACGTAACATGATTCTTCCCTGGCTCATACACCCTTTTTGTTTGCTCTCCTGCTCATCAAACTAAGTTCAGATGGGCATCGCACCATGCAGGGTGAATTCTATACTGTTTGCCAGTACTAAATCCCCAGCAATCAACTAACACCCCTTGATTGTCTTGACGTGGGACAAAAACACACAAGCGCATGCTCCTTGCTAAATAGTTAAGGCGGCGCTAATAGAGTAATGATGAGGGAACTATTTATCGCGTATGCGATTCGCGATTCGGTTTAGTAACCTTGCTCCTAATGTAATGTAATAATGTTGGGAAGATTCACGTTACAATTACCCCGCTTTACGGTAGTTACACTTCCCTCGAAGAGAAGTATTATATACTTCTTATTACAGTAACAAAATATTCCATGCTTAGTTACGAGAGCACAGCACCGAAAAAAAATAATGAAAAAGAAAAAAACGAAAACGAAGACTAAGAGAAACTTTTCCCGCTTGTTTCTTTAAATCTTAATTCAGAAGAATGAAAGGTTTATAGGCGGGCATGACCATAAGGAAGAGAAAATAACGGCATTTTACGACTTGACTAGCATGCACAGCTCACTCAACACGCACCATCCATGTCACTGGATTACAAAAAGGCATTTATTACAGGATTGGCCGGGTCTTTTTTTGGTTAATGTTAGCTAGCACTCAGCCATAGACTTAAATAAAAATAACTTCTCAAGTCTCAGACAAGAAAGGAAAAGCTTAATTTTACGGGGTCGTTTTTTGCCTAACTTCACGGTTTAATCTATCAAAAGAAAAAAGAAGAATCGAAATAGAAATTGTTTCGAGATTTTTGAACTCGCCAGTCCTGTCTCTCTCTGTCTTATGGGATAAAGAGGATGTTTCTGATAAGTCTGCCATAAATTAAGGGGATGTTCTTTGGGAAATTGATTTTGAGTCGAAAATGTTTTATACATAGTTGTCAGACTAGGAGGATTCATACCATTTACACAAGGAGGCAAGGTTTCAGGTGTTACAAAACACAAGGAGGCGACAATTCGTGGAGGAGTCTAAAGCCAGGCCTCCTTGTGTAAATGCAGTTTGAATCATCCTTGTCTGAAAACGATGTATGGCATACATTTTGGCGTTCGGGTCACTATTTTCGAGTTATGATTTTGAGTGATTTAGGGATGACCCCTTGATTAAATTCGAAATCATTGTCTTTCAGTTTCTTAAGTAAATTTAAAGGGTCATTCGTAAAATACTCCATCCAATCTTAACTTGAAAACAGTTAAACTATGCATGAGATTTTGCCGTTCAGGCCACTTTTTTTTTCTAGTTATGATTAGAGTATTTAGGGATAACCCCTTAAATAAATTAGAAAAAATTGTCTAAATCAGTTTCTTAATTAAATTAAAGGGGTCATCAATAAAATACCACAATCTTAACTCGAAAACAGTGGCCCTTGTGGCAAAAATGTCACAAAAATTACATTTTCGACTCGAAATCGTTCGTCCAAAGAACATTCCCCTTAATTTATGGCAGACTTATCAGAAACACCATGTATAATAGATTTGATAGACAATTTAGGATGGCTTGTAAAAATAAAAGGTGTAATGGCCTTTAAGGATGTTCAGTTTAGTTTTTTTGAAGCACCAAACAGACAACCAATTCGATTCAATTGATGGTCTTTATTGAGCTAAATTATTATTGACTTTGGATTTATTAATACTTCCATCCCAGAGAAATAAGAATGAGTTTATTGGCTCCGGGAGTCTTTTGGGGGTTGACTTAATATAGTAAACAAGTTATTTTGGGGCAGTCTTTATAAATTTTATAAGAAGATCATTAA
Source organism: Phalangium opilio (assembly GCF_054372755.1). Taxonomy (NCBI): domain Eukaryota; kingdom Metazoa; phylum Arthropoda; class Arachnida; order Opiliones; family Phalangiidae; genus Phalangium; species Phalangium opilio. The sequence continues at coordinate 5,205,399 of NW_028324226.1, forward strand.
ATAACAATGGTTCTTTTCAACCTGGACTATTTTAAATTATTTTTCGGAAGACATTTTTGAGCAGATTTAATTGATTATTTATAGGCTTAGAAGCAGAAAATATCTTTTACCTCCCCCATTTCTTAACTTTAACTGAGCTTCATGGTTGCCAGTAATTTATGAGGATCTCCTGCGGGTTTGGAACTGAATCAGCAGAACTTTCAGTCTTTTGTACATAGCGAGTTTAAATGCACTCACTGGCAACACGTATCTGCACACTATCTACACACATTGGTGCTTAGAGTATGGGTTAGCCTAAAATTACTATAGAGAGACACAGCAGTACAGGCAAAACCCCTCCTACCTAACGTCATACCTCTGCTTATCCAATCAGCTTTACTCCCCACTAGCCTTCCATTTAATAAAATTCTCCACCATGTAGATGTAAAAGGCAGGAGGCTTTTTCAAGCCCAGCCCTTTGCTGTTTCCCTACAGATTAGGCTAAACACTAAAACAAGGGTCAGAGGTCATGGGACGAAACCAACTTGGGAAGGAAATCAACAAACAACATGATATATTGTTGCATGATATTTTTTGTTTGTTCACTAAGTTGAACCCTTGGTTATGTATTATTACCTTTTATTACCTTGTGGCATTATTGGTATCATAAAGTTTACGATTAAAATTTTCCGAAAAATGCTTAGGTTAATTTAAATAAATAAATAATCATTTAAAAATACTTGCAGTATTTAATATCGCTGAAATCAGTAGGGTTATATAATGAATTTCAGTTGAAATAAAAATTTCATGATCTATTTAAAAAAGTGGGTACTAATTAGTTATGTTTAAAAAACAGAGAGAAAAACAAAACTGTTTTCCAACAACATGCCTCAGGTTGGAACAATTAAAATTCCAAACAAACAGACATACACTAAGCAATCTAGATTCATCATAACACATTCCTACACATAAAAACAATTCGTGATAAATACACGCTTCAACTCTTTAAAATTTATTAAAGTGTTTACTCTTGTCTCACCTGTATTACATATTTTAACAAGAGAGAAATATTGAATGTGCGCAGCCAATATATACCCCCCCTTTCTACCTTTAAAACCATAATCCACTTCCTGGTGTTTATTGTACAACATATATATCATTATAATAAATACCTTAATAGCGGGGTTTTGAAAAAACATTTCCTGAACAGTCGTGTCGTGACAATACCAGGTATGAAAGAGACTAACTAACACCAGCGTACACACCACCACCAAGGGGGGTGCAAATGTATTTATCTCAGAAATGAATTCATAAGTCACCATCTGTATCGCCAGAGGGGTCGGTCATTCCCAAAAACATAACCAGGTAAGTTTGTTTTTCTATGTATTTAATTTTATTAGCTTGATTTGTTTTTATTTTTTCAGGATTTTGATAAAATTCCTTGAGCATTTTTATTTTTAGGGTAGTATTTGAGGATTGATTTGGATTTAGTTCGGATTTAGAGGATCTTCTAAAAAAACTATAGACTTTTGGATTTATTTAGAAAATACACTAAAATCAATGTTTATTGGAGGGGGGGGGATTTTGGTGCTGTAAGTTGTGAGAATATTTTGTTGGTATCTTTGAGAAAAAAACTAAGAATATTTTCATGTATTTAAAAAATTTTATAGGGCGATTTGAGGTTGTTTTTTTAGATATTTCACTAATTTTCTGTAGATTTTTGTTATATTCTAAGGATTTTTGTTATATTCTAAGAATTTTTCTTATATTCTAAAGATTTTTCTTGTATTCTAAGGATTTTTCTTATATTCTAAGGATTTTTCTTATATTCTAAGGATTTTTCTTATATTCTAAGGATTTTTCTTATATTCTAAGAATTTTCTGTAGATTTTCTTATATTCTAATAATTTTCGGTAGAGTTTCGTCATATTTTAAGAATTTTCTGTAGAGTTCCGTCATATTTTAAGAATTTTCTGTAGAGTTCCGTCATATGTTAAGAATTTTCTGTAGAGTGCCGTCATATTTTAAGAATTTTCTGTAGAGTGCCGTCATATTTTAAGAATTTTCTGTAGAGTTCCGTCATATTTTAAGAATTTTCTGTAGAGTTCCGTCATATTTTAAGAATTTTCTGTAGAGTTCCGTCATATTTTAAGAATTTTCTGTAGAGTTCCGTCATATTTTAAGAATTTTCTGTACAGTTCCGTCATATTTTAAGAATTTTCTGTACAGTTCCGTCATATTTTAAGAATTTTCTGTACAGTTCCGTCTTATTTAAGAATTTTCTGTAAATTTTTGTCACATTTTAAGAATTTTCTGTAAATTTTTGTCACATTTTAAGAATTTTCTGTAAATTTTTGCCATATCTTAAGAATAATGCATAATAACGCTACTTTCAGTAGAATTATGAATAATTCCGGGACGGCGTGATATATTAGGGAATGACCGACTCCTCGCCATCCATAACCATAATCGCGGCGTCCACGTGTAAAGAGAGAAAGTGTTTTAATGGTTGCGGAAAGAAATTCCAACAAGATTCCTGGCCACCCTCCCTCCCCCCATTACTTAATATAATAGCTTGGAGGAGGTAAAGAAAGAGAGGAGGGGGGAACTCCCCTTCTTTTTGTTTAAGAGATATTCAAAAGAACCTGTTCTTAGACTCATTTAAAATAGAAACAGAAAATAAAAGAGTCAAGAGATAGAGCCGGGATATTCAAATTTTGGCCCGTTACCGGTTGCTTGACAGGAATGTTATTTCAACGAGTTTGCTCCCCTTTAAAGGGAGAGTGAAATGGAAGATCAAGTGAGTTTACTTTTATCAGGGATAGATGTAATTTTAGAAGTAGGAATGGAGAACAGAGTAATCTTGACGCGCGTCAAAGTCCCAGACCCCCATCAACGGGACGGAGGGGTATGAAAGAAGAGGCGGGTCATAGCGACAGAGGTAAAAAGGAATTACGTATTTTTCGCCGTCCCCGTCAGCAACGTCATCAAAACGGTACTTTAAGTGAGCCAATTAGATAATTTAAACTTTTCGTTACGTGCTATAGGGAGGGGCTCTATACTGGGCTATGAGTCGGGTTGAAGTAAATACTAACCGCTTTTCATTCCTACTTCTGAAATTAAATATATCCCTGCTTTTATCGATTCTTCTACTAATTATAAGACCAATCTGCGAAGAGAGAGGCTAGAGGGGTGTAGTTTAATTATGGTTCCTCCCCTTTCCACCAAAATGGCGGCAAATTTTACTGAGTGGAAGGCAAGTGAGGAAATGCATCTGATTGGCTAAGCGGAGGCATGACGTTTAAGGGGGGATATTTTCACACCTTTACCCACACCCTATGGTGAAACATTCAGGAAATACCTCCCGAGTTATTTTAAAATTCAAATTAGTTTCAGATTTCATAGATGATTTCAAATTATCACCTCCGATTAACCAATCGCGTAATACCTTGCCTTCTTCTTCTTAACAAAATTTACGTGACACCATCTATAGAGTGGTACTAAGATGGGAGGAGCTACGGGGACGTGACGTCAATATTGGTAGTATAAATTGTATGGCCTGAGCTGACGACTTCCAATATGGTCGCCTAAAACAACAGATGTAAGAGATAGGACGGTGTGACGTCATGAGAAAGATCGCAGTAGCAGACTAAATTTCGCGCCATCCACGATTGCGCAATTTTTATCAAATCTCGCGCGCAGATTTCATTCGACATAATTGCATAAATTTGCTTCTTCGGCATCACTTAACTGAACCTGGTAATAAGTTTGGAACCGTAAATTTAATTTAAAATTAAGAATATAAATCTTAGTTTGAATTCACGACACGAAACTAAAATAAAATGATTAAATTTTGCCCATTAGAAAATCAGTGAATATAATTATATATTCATCTGAAAAAAAATATCTATGCTTCGCTTTGTACTTCATACGGGTTCTTTCAAAAAATTACATCCCGATATTTGGCACAACAACAAACAAGTCAAATATACTTTTAAATTTTCAAATAAAAGATTATTTTCTCTTATTGAACATTTTAAAGCAATGCCAGAAGTATAAATGCGTGTGTATTACACACGATTACATCATAAAAAAATACCGATATCAATTAAGGTACTAATAAAATAAAACAAGAAGAAAAAGAAAAGAAACATGGCGCGCTCGTAAAATTTCCCGCGTAGAGCCACAACCACAATTTGTTTTCGCGCCAAAAAAACCCTTAACCTATAGATTGATGCAATTTCTCGTGAAGTCGAGCTATTGAGAAGAGATGGGACGAACGCTAGGAGACTTCCAAATGAGTTAGAACAACTTCGCGCAATTCCATTTACCTTTTTATCTACATGCGTAGTTACAATAAAAAGAAGTTTCTTGTGACCTTGTGAGTGTTTGTGGCGTGAGTGTTTGTGGCGTTATGTTTGTGGATATTGGATAGTTAAGAAAATTATCGCTACGTTCTCGTATTGGAAATTAAAGAGTTAGACTAAACAATAGATAGTGTGCAGACAATCATTTGTGAGTGCAATTCAACGGCTATCTACAACAGACTGAAAATCTTGTAGAATTCTGTTCGATTCAGTGATCGTTCAGTTCCAAACCCGCTGTAGATGCTCTAGTGACAAATTACTGGCACCCCTGAATCGTGGTTCAAGTTGAGAAACGGAGGATTATAGAATTTCTAGGAGCATTCATGCTATTTACCCAAGGAGGCCAGACTGCTTTGAGGACAGTTTTTTTTTCCTGCAAGTAGCCTGGCATTCTTGTGTATATGGTATCAATCCTCTTAGTGGGGAATGTCGAAATCAAAAATTAAAACCCAAAGTTTCATCAAAATCTCTACAAGAAATATTAACACAAACAAACGTAGCTACTACTATTACGTAATATTAATTTTCCTTGTTTTCATTATTATTAATCCCCCTACAACTACACCACCTCTACGCTCCTCTTCAAGCGTTTGAAGCCAAAAAAGTCGATTAAATTCAATATTTATTAATATAAAAAAAAATAAGAAGGTATCGGTAACTTGGCCCTTGGCGACTTGTCCTTGAGAAAAACGGATAATCTCGGAGGGCTCTCCGGGATTGAGTAAATTCTACAGGGCCGGTAGGCCCTTGTAGATATGACATGACACCCTTCCGTAATGTTAAAGAAAAAGTCACACCTTTTAGGGTTAGCGTCCCATAGAAAAAGCATTAAAAAATTTTCGGTTTTTTAACGAAATGGTCATAGGTCATACGGGAAAAGTATAGCGAAGTTAGTTTTCGCAATACTTCTAAATTAACAAGCATTTATTAAATGGGAAACTTACGTGTTTCGATTTTTAATTAATGAATTCTAATTTTTGTAATTTAACTAATTAAGATAGTACGTCAAAAAATTACTTTTGGGCCAGAAGTCAGCCTAACCTTATAGCACGCTTAAACCTAATTCTACATTTCGTTCTCGTTGACAACTAGAAGGGCCTAGGTTTGTGGGTGCTAACAAGTTACGTTGACATATTTCAAATGTTGGCTTTCTTGCTGATTTTCCTAATTTCTTAGCAGTGGACGCTAACAAATTACTTTGGTATTTCAACCGAGCTTGAGCACCTTTATATGTATTTTCTAATTAACTGTAGCACCCTTAATAAGAAATACGTCGTTATCAGGTCGAATTTTCGTCTAGAAAAGTAATTCAGGTAAATAATTACAGTTAACAGAGGTTTTTATATCATTTAAAGTAAGTTTTTGAACGTTCTTTACGGCCAAGGCTTAAGTTGTATAGACTAATAGCACCCCATCTTATTTCCCCATAGAGCTTAATACAGTCGAAGGCAGAGGGCTGCCATTACCCTATTTTAGTTACTCTTTAAAGATTATTAAAAAGGCTGATTTCCAGCTCTCATTTGTTTTGGAATCCTGTGTATAGTCTGCTCAATTTTATGCTAGAAACATAGCCTAACCGGGTTAACACTAGGCTTTTTATGCTGTATTTACCGTGTGCGCTTCCAATAAATGGCATACCTATTCAAATTATTAACGTGTTGAAATAAAGATAATGCTTTTCACCCTGTGAAAAGATCGAAAACTTCAAAATACTACTCGTAAGATGACAAAAAGTTTAATATGTTTTCCCTACTGCAGAGTCGTGATGTTTACGTTAGCGCAGCTTAACTATTTGTTACCAACAGTGGATTTTGTTAATTCATAAATATAAGTAACAGTGGTGCTGATTAATCCAGGAGGTCAGTGTCGTTATGTAATTTAATTAGTCAAATAATTTCCATGTTTACATCAGCGCAGATTTTTCCAACGTAACCACGTCAGCAACGGAGGGTTACGTTGTTGGCTATCTCCACAGTTCACATTTATTTGTCTAAATTGCTATGAATTGTTTAGGTATTTAATTTAATTACTGTTATTGAAGCCAAAGTTGCTAAACTATAGAATCACATCATTCATTAACATATGTTATAGATGATTTTTATGTTACCGCAAATTTAGCACGTGGTATGATAAAAGTTTAACACATTGTGTTGGCAAGAATGAAAAACTCTTCTAAACTTTACAATTAAGGTGATTTGAAACTCATTTTATAAGCTAAATCAACACTGCCAAACCTCAATCCTTCATTAATTTCATCTTAATTATGTATAATTAACGTTAATTTAAACATGAAATATACATATTTGGATGAGAACTCGAGTAACTCTGAAATAAAATACTTAATTAAGATTAAAACTGCACAAGCTGTTAGTATAGCCCCATGTTTTCTATCTCATACTTAGTTAATTTAAATTATCTTTAAAGTACATTAATAGGCGCGAAATTTGAAAGTTTAAGGTAAAATAAGAGTCAAAACCCACTAAAAATTGCAATTAAGGTTAAGTATATATTGAAAGTCATTTATAACCTAAATGTACACTGCCGAAATACAATCTTACGTTAATTTTAAATCAATTAAATATAATTAACGTGAAATTAAACCAAAAATATTCATTTTTTGGATTAAAAGCTCAAATAACTTTTAAATAAACTGTTTAATTAAGATTAAAACTACCCAAGCCGTTGGTAAATCCCAATGTTTTCTATTTCACACTTCAGTTAATTTCAACTATGTTTAAAGTACATTAATTGGCGCGAAATTCAAAAGTTTAGGGTAAAATAATGACTGTGGCAAAAATGTTAAACTGCACAAAATATTCCAATTAGGGTAAAAAATTCCAATAAATTATACTTTTAAGCTTAATCCACTCTCCCGAACTGCGCTCAAATTAAGATTAAAACAACGCAAGTTTTTCGCACAGCCACAGATGTTTCCTATTTCGCTTTCGAATTAATTTAATTCATCATTAAAATACATCAAAAGCTCATACTTATTTTAGAGTAATTGCAATTAAAGTTAATATTTCATTGAAACTTGTATTATAAACTAAATCCACACTAGATAAACCGTTAAATTAAACTTAATTAAGTATAATTAATGTGAAATTAACCCAAAACACGAATGTTTTTGGTAAATTCATGGATACCTTATAATTAAACTAACAAATTATAATTAAAACTACACTTATCTTTCACTCAGCCTCCATTTTCCTGTTTAATTCTTACACTTAAAAAATTTAAAATCATTTTTCCCATATTGAAAAGAGAGCCATTGAAAAGGCGCGAAATTTAAAAGTGTTTTGGGGGGAGGGGGCGGGGGTACAGTTTGTGTGCCTTTTTAACAGGAGTATTGTTACAATTGTAACACTACAGACCTTGTATTTCTAATGGAACCGGCAATACCGCAACGCTGAGCCGAAAAACCAGGATGGTAATTGTTTGGACCTATCGGGTGAGGACATTGGAGCACCAAAAACATACCGCGGTGTCACTTGTTGAACGTTAAAGCGACCTTCATCACTTTAAATCCCATGACCTGCTCAATCTGGCAATCTTTGAAAACTCAACTTTGAGGTACTTCCGGTCCCTTTTGATATACAGGGTCTTCAGTGTAGGAGCTAAGTAGTAGAATTACAGTAGTTAGTCTCGTTTCCTAGCAAAATGCCAACCTGTTCTAACCAGGACAAATTGGACAGGATGTTTTTTTGGGTGAAGGTCGCAGTAACGTTCAACTAAAGGCAGTGCTTTATGCCGAACGGTTTCCACACCGACAACAACCGGTGCGAAGCACCTTTTCCGACATTGGCGAGCACCTTCGTGATTTCGGTAGTGCAAGATCATGAACGTAGAAGAGACTGTATAGTCTGTAATGAGGATATAGATTTTGACATCGTAGCACGTTTTGAAGCCAATTCATGCTAATAGTAGAGCGGTGGAACAAGAAGTTGCACTAAGCCATTCTACTGTTTGTGCCAGTTTACAAGGGCATCATTACTGGCATTATCATACCCCCTACATCAAGCCTTAACGGACGAGGATTTCCCAAGACGGCAATACCATTAGTCTTACCATGCGTCATGAGTTTACTGCTTGCAAATGTATTGCAAGACATGGACAGTCGTCTGGAAGATTGCCTAAACCACAATGGTAGAAACGTCGAATATTTACGTTGAGGTGTTTACCAAACAGTTAAGAGGTTGCAATTTGAGGCCCACGTTCTAAGACTAATCGTAGGACAGTGCTTTAAAATATTTTGTTGCATTCTCCAGTATTCTTTTTGTACCTTGTCACTCGTTGTCACTTGCATACAATAAAACATGAATTCTAAACATTTATTTACACCCTGTATAATTTAGTATGACATCACCCGTTGGCAGTATTGGGGGTTGTACATAAAGGAAGCTGTTGGTCTGATCTCGACACCACTGTATACGTATACAGTGTACGAAACAAATATTTTTCTTCCATATTTCAAATACCGTCGTTTTTAAGCTTCTTTCATAAATAAAGTGCAACATTATATGCTTATCGAAATCAATGTTATTGGATATAAGTTAAATGTAATTAACGATACTGAAGTACTTCTTTAAGCAATTAGAAATAGATCAACCCCAAATGTATGACGGTAAAGCAAACATAATTATTCAAAATTTAATTACATTAAGACTGAAGTAACAGATATTATAAAAAAACGTCTTGGTTTGGACCAAGGCCGAAAAAACAAACGATATGTGTGAGGTTTATCAATTGGCTGAAGTTTCAGATATTGCAATTTTTTTAGTTATTTTTATCCATTTAATCCTTAATCAATATTAAATTCAATCAACTGATTTTACTGTTAATCGATCTATTCCCTCTAAATTAATTGAAAAAATTACATATCTACGCTTTTTCAAGAACAATTACATTTTCCGAAAACATTTTATCATGAAATTAATTATTTTGAAGGGATTTCGTGTAAGCACTTGACGGACATAGTTTTAATTGTTGCTGGCTTGACAAATTTTCAAGTTTGCATCAAAAAAAAAAAAAAACTTAAAGTGTTAGCGACATAATTTTCGTCACCCACAAACTTATAATGCTAAAAAAATCCTTGAAAAATCTAGTTTATTATGATATGTTTACTTTTGTATTTGGTTTCGTAGAAATTAGTTAAATTGCAATCAAAGTTTAGTGTTTGGAAAAGGCCTAGTTAAAATTTTGTTTCGCTTGATGACGTAGTAAGGAGAAACTTTCACTCTTGATGTCGCTCACGTGACGCCTATAAGTGTCTCAGCGCCGCGTTAAGCCTATTTTATTCAGATTCGCGCGGCATTGGTATACTCGGGAGTCTCGGGCGCGCGCGCTTGGCTTTTCCGCGAGATGCCGTGAGTGACGTAGCAAGGAGAAACCCCGCCAAAAATCTTCTCCGCAAATTTGCTTTTGCCCCCCAAATTTCAAGTTTTCAAAGTGTTTTTTCTGTGTTTTCCTTCATATTTAAATATTAATCAAGCATATATTTGGAATCAGAAGAGTTTATACTCTCAAAAAAGTAAGGTTTTCTTTAGATTTGAGATAATTTTTAAATTACGTCGCTATTCCTTTAAATCGGTAAGTTGCTAAGAAGACTGATGTTAAAAAAAATATGATAATTTAAATTTATTTTGTTCAGACTAGTTAATAAACGAATGCCGTATACTTAAGACAAAGCAACATCGTTTATCCTGTGTGGTTTTTGTTAGTAAGTAGCTATCTGTAGCACTGGAAAAATATGATATCGGTATAAATATAACCAAAGGTATAGGTAAAGATTACATAAAAAGAAATACGTTTCAGTACCAATGGCTTTTGTATTCATTTCCATTCATTACCAGTTAAACGAAGAAGGTCACACTTAACTTAACCCCCCGCCCCAAGAAAGTATAAAGTACGAAGATGAAAATTGCAGTGCAACCTTTCTTTCACAGTCGCGACATTAGAAATGTAGCATTTCGATATACGAAATTAAATGTATGAATTCGTGCAACACCCTGGTTTGGCATCCACTATTAAATATTTACATCTTCCTTTCGAATTATGTCAAAGTTCGCTTGGCCTTCTTAGACACAGTATTTCAAATATTCAATATTAAATCCCTCAACACGTACTCCCTTCAAAATAATTAATTTCATGATAAAATGTTTTCGGAAAATGTAATTGTTCTTGAAAAAGCGTAGATATGTAATTTTTTCAATTAATTTAGAGGGAATAGATCGATTAACAGTAAAATCAGTTGATTGAATTTAATATTGATTAAGGATTAAATGGATAAAAATAACTAAAAAAATTGCAATATCTGAAACTTCAGCCAATTGATAAACCTCACACATATCGTTTGTTTTTTCGGCCTTGGTCCAAACCAAGACGTTTTTTTATAATTTGTTAAGTATTCTATCCGGGGACACGAGCAGAAAAGAAGTAGTAATAGCATAAGTTTATAAGATACGTTCCAAAAGTATGACACTACCTATACTTCGTAATGCTAGAGACTTACCGAGAGCTAGTTCGAGAACGACAAGCGAGAATTGACTACACTCGGGGTATACAGTCCATCTTCCTATTTTGTCTGTACTAAGCCTTTGACAGCGCCTCACCAGGCGTCGCTTTACCTCGAATCTATGACCTACGGCACTTCATGACAAGCTCCAGTTTGTAACCATGACGTGAAAAACTTAAGGAACTTATGCTATAATTTCTGGTACTACAGTCATTCCATTTTGTTCTCTGTACTATAAGACACGTTTTCATTAATACATGACAATCTCCAGTTTGTAGCCAGTGACAAACTTATGGAACATATCTTATGAACTCATGGTGGTGGTAGTAGTAGTAGTGAAGAGGACCCGACCAAGAAAAACAGGGAGACAAATTTGGGTTCTCGAATACCATTAAAAATAATTTTTACGCTGGCTTCTCCCCCTTCATTTTAAAATACTTTTTTTTTCACTCCACCAAATTATTGAAAGAAGAAGAAAAAAAAACGAAACACCTAACCTATCGGTACTTTAATTAAAACTGGTCTGAAGAAACCGGTTACGAAATACCCGGAGTGTTTTAAATTCCGCCAGAGGTGCATGGGGAGCCTCTTTTTTAAGGATTTGGGCTTTTTGGGTTTGTGCCTGCCTACTTTTCGATATTATAATTCCGATTGGAATAACAATTTGGGGTTGGTATTATTAATACAGTTTGTGTGACCGTATCGCGGTGATAACCCATTGAAAATTGAATTAAATCTAGCGTTTTCTTGATCTTGATCTTGATCCACGCTCATTTTCAAATCAGTTGTTTCATTTCTCTGATCAATGGCATAAAATAACCATTGCTTATTATGTTTTTTAGGTAGAAAATTGGCCATTTATAATTAACGACGTTTATTTAACCTTTAAGGCCTATTTTCAAATTACACTGAACAGTGGAAAATGGCAACCCCGCTTGAACTAAGATGGTAATGTGAACTATATCGAAAGCGGTTACAACAAGCTTCAACTCTTTATGCACTAGTACAAAGAACAACGTTTAAGACCTTATTTAGCTGTGGTGTTATGTATGATCTCGGGTTCCCCGTTATACAGTGTGTTTCTGATAAGTCTGTCATAAATTAAGGGTGATGTTCTTTGGGAAATCAATTTTGAGTCGAAAATGTAATTGCTATGACATTTTCCGTCCAGACTACTGTTTTTGAGTTAAGATTTAATGGAGTATTTTATGGATGACCCCTTAAATATAATTAAGAAACTTAAAAGACAATGATTTCTAATTTAATTAAGGGGTCATCCGTAAAACACTCAAACCATAACTCGAAAACTGTGGCCCGGACGGCAAAATGGAGATAGAAATAACATTTTCGACTCAAAATTTATTTCCCAAAGAACATCCCCCTTAATTTATGACAGACTTATCCGAAACGGGTGTGACCCAAAATCCCCCCAGCCAAAATCCCCCCGGACAAAATCCCCCCAAATCATAAGTAACGGACAAAATCCCCCCAATGTAGGACAAAATCCCCCCAAATCATTATAACAAGACAAAATCCCCCCAAATCATTATAGCAAGACAAAATCCCCCCAAATAATTAAAACAAGACAAAATCCCTCCAAATGATATTTAACGGTAAGGTTTGGTTAGGATAGGTTAGGTTTGGTTAGGTTAGTAATATTTTATAAATCATTTAACAATGTTACGCCTTTTCCAAAATTTTGATGTTTAGCTTCATTGACTTCTCAAATAATATGCCTTTTCCAAATCATTACTGTTATGTTAGGTTAGGTTTGGTTAGTAATATTTTAAAAATCATTTAACAATGTTACGCCTTTTCTAAAATATTGATGTTTAGCTTCATTGACTTCCCCAATAATATGCCTTTTCCAAAACATTACTGTTATGTTATGTTAGGTTAGGTTTGGTTAAGTTAGGTTAGTAATATTTTATAAATCATTTAACAACGTTACGCCTTTTCCAAAATATTGATGTTATGCTTCATTGAGTTCTCGGTACAATTTCGGTATGAGTGAATAAGGTCAAAAATCATTTTAGAGCAAAATCAAGCACACCATTCGATAGAGCGTAAAATTTAGATCTAAAATGGCCGCCGCTTTTTTCAAATTTCCAAAAAAAAAAGTCTTATCCCCCATAAGAATTGCCACCTTTTCCAAAATATTGATGTTTAACGTTAGGGTTCATTTTCACTTAAGAGGCCGAATAGGTTAGGTTAGGTTAGGTTAGGTTGGGTTAGGTTAGGTTGGGTTGGGTTAGGCTGGGTTGGGTTGGGTTGGGTTAGGTTAGGTTAGGTTAGGTTAGGTTAGGTTAGGTTGGGTTAGGTTGGGTTGGGTTGGGTTGGGTTAGGTTAGGTTAGGTTAGGTCAGGTTGGGTTGGGTTGGGTTGGGTTGGGTTGGGTTGGGTTAGGTTAGGTTAGGTTAGGTTTGGTTAGGTCAGGTTAGGTTGGAAAAGGTGCCAAATTATTGGCCCTCTGATGTTTTCCACACTGTTTTTGACCTTGTTCACCTATACTGCAAAAAATGTTTTTGGTTTTTTTTTTGGAAATTTGAAAAAAGCGGGGAATATTTTAGATCTAAATTTTACGCTCTATCGAATGGTGTGCTTGATTTTGCTCTAAAATGATTTTTGACCTCATACCGAAATCCTACCGACTTCTCAAATAATATTTTATAAATCATTTAACAATGTTACGCCTTTTCCAAAATATAAATGTTTAGCATCATTGACTTATCAAATAATATGCCTTTTCCAAAACATTACTGTTATGTTAGGTTAGTAGTATTTTACAAATCATTTAACAATGTTACGCCTTTTCCAAAACGTTACTGTTATGTTAGGTTAGGTTTGGTTAGGCTAGTAATATTTTATAAATCATTTAACAATGTTACGTCTTGTTATAATTATTAGGGGGGATTTTGTCTTGTTATAATGATTTGGGGGGATTTTGTCCTGTTATAATGATTTGGGGGGATTTTGTCTTGTTATATTGATTTGCAGGGATTTTGTCTTGTTATAATGATTTGGGGGGATTTTGTCCTACATTGGGGGGATTTTGTCCGTTACTTAAGATTTGGGGGGATTTTGGCCGGGGGGATTTTGGTATACAATCATCAGAAACACCCTGTTTAAACTAAAATCACGAGGGGTCGTTAAAAAACCCGCGATTACTAATCATACGGCATCAAGTCTTAATTGTAATTTACTTAATAAATAATTAATTAACTTTAATTTTCTTTTTAACCCGAAACATCTGGGATTAACTTTCTACTAAATGAAGAAGATATGGTCTAGGTCTAATAGAGCTAGTACCTTATAGATCCGACTTTGGACTTTCGAAACTAGGTAGGATAGGATTAAGAAGTGATATCTAGTTTACTAGGGAGAAGGTATAAGATGCCAGGCTAAGTATTCGCGCGCCATAGTCCCAGTCCCCCTTTCAAAATACAAGGGGGGATGTAAAATGAGGCCGGGCTATTTCGCCTCTCCTCAGTCGGAAAATACGTAATTTTCGTCATTCGTGTCGCGCTGACGTGCGTTTTAAAGAACCAATGAGATGCTGGTTGTAATTTAGAGGCGGCGGGGATTAACTCCGGACCTACGTTTGGACTGGAGATAAAGCTAGAAATGTGGCGAATTTATACCTTCTCCCTAATAAACTAGATATCACTTCTTGGTAGGACCAGAAGAAAATAGGGGAAGTACGTATTCTTAGCTATTTCGCGAGACGTCACTTTATCGGTTTTTTCGCGCCACTGAATATCCGCTTTTTTTGGCGGGAAACCGCGGATGAATACAAGAAACTATTTTCTTCGAAGGTTCGTCTGCTATCCAGCTGAATGCTGATTTTGTTATGGTACCTGACTTCTTGAGTTTACTATGGCCGAGGCTTAACGAGTCACTCGAATTTGGCGAAAATTCTACTTGAATACCTTTAGTTTTGCCTTTAAAACTTGTCTGGCTTTTCTTGTCACTAGTTTCACGATATACTAAATTACACTGGACAGAACTATCCATTTTTAACTCTTAATTGAACGATAACTTTCAATGTCAATCTACCCGGGCGAAAGAAGGACGGAAATCGTCGTCTATACTCTGTAGTTCGGCGCACCTTCAAAAATTTCTATCGGTTCTCTGCCTATCTCTGATTGGCCAATTTAAAGCGATAGCTTGTTTCTGGGAGAGAAGGACGACTTGCACAAGCTAAAGGTACGAATACGTACTTCCCCTATTTTCTTCTGGTAGGACTAATAAACTAGATATCACTTCTTGGTAGGATCTTGTGGTAGTTTGAAAATATTCGGAACGACTTAAGAAAGACGTTGGCGGAATATTTATTTCTTTTTAAGCCGGCTGCGTTTCTCATTTACATATATCGTTTCTTCCCAAAAGAGTGTATGTTTACGAAAAGGGAGTCAACGTTAATTTGAATATTCATTTATACAAACAGTGAACACACGCATGATCAGGGACGAAGAAGCGACTAGCTTAAGTTCGCTTATAAGGCGTTGACTTCGACGTCAAACTTCCAAGAAAGATACAAATAAGCTTCGTTTAAAATAGGATGACAGATTATGGATTAGAATCGAAGGCAGGGTTGAAATGGAATTTTCAGATTCAAATTCCCTGATTTTTGCAGATTTTCCCTGACCTTTTTTACGATTTTAGCTTACGTCTTTATGACCAATTTCCATTTCTCTAAATATAAGCAAACAATTGCATTGCGTTTAAATCGCATTTTTGAATATTTAATGTAAAGCATTAAAACTTTACCCAGCTGGATGGTTGAAACCGCAGATATTTAAGCCACTTTGGTTAATTTCCCTTAATTTTTTGATATTTTTTTAAAATTCCCTGACTTTTCCATGACTTTGTTGATATTTTTTTTAAAATTCCCTGACTTTTCCATGACTTTGTTGATATTTTTTTTAAATTTCCTGACTTTTCCATGACTTTGTTGATATTTTTTTTAAATTTCCTGACTTTTCCATGACTTTGTTGATATTTTTTTAAAATTCCCTGACTTTTCCATGACTTTGTTGATATTTTTTTAAAATCCCCTGACTTTTCCCTTTCTTTTTTGATATTTTTTTAAAATTCCCTGATTTTTCCCTTACTTTTTGGATATTTTTTTAAAATTCCCTGATTTTTCCCTTTCTTTTTTGATATTTATTTTTAAGTTCCCTTACTTTGTTGATATTTTTAAAATCTCCTGACTTCTCCCTGATCTTCTTGGCCTATTTTGAAATTTCCTATGCGGTGGTTTCTCTACAAGCAATAAATGCAATGCTCTATTGTCAACATTTCGACTTCATATTAGCCCTAACCTTCATATTACAGAGAAAAGCCTTTGTTTTGAAGTATTGTGGGAGTTGATGATCCATTTTCTGACTCAACCTTTTGACTCATAAAAATTAATCATAACTTTTATACAAGTGTCTTCGCAAATTTCCCTTCCGCATTAACAGTAGTACCCCCACACACAAATAAAAAGCCATATAGATTTTGTTATCCCGGATTTACGTCCAAATTTAAAGAGTCCTAGAAAAGTTCTTGAGACTATAAATGGCGGGCGACCCGACTTTTGGGCGGGGGATCAGGCGTACGCGTAGGAGTTTCCTGGGTAGTTCAAAAACGTCGAACTTTAACTAAAGAAAAGGCTATTTTGAAGAAAAGAAAACCTACACGATGAACTTGACACGGGAGACAAGAGAAGGAAGGCGAGTGTTCTCCAAGAAGGACGACTGTTGTCGGTTACAAGAACGACCTACTATAATAAAGGACAACCCGAAGAAAAGGTTCTTGACAGATACAATATCCTATTGTAAAGAATACCTAAAGTCCTCTTTCAGTGGATAGGAAGTCACTATCAACTTAGATACCAAACCACTATCTAGAGTGCTCGAGTCTATTTGGTATCTGATAAAAAATGTCCTTCTGTATTCATTAATTTGATCTATTTCAATCTCTCTGGCAGAACCAGAGTTTACTCCTTTGGGCCTGAGCCAGTACAGGGAAAGGCTTAGAGTAGGTAGTAGCTATGGAGACTCGGGTCTGTTTTCATTTTACTAGTTTCGAGTCGGTGGACGGACACTTGAGAGTAAAAGATGGAAGATTTACCTTAAGGATATTTTAAAGTTATGTGCAGAAACTAGAGGAATAGACACATAATTGCGATTTTCCCTGACATTTCCATGAGGTCTCCCTCGCGCCAAGAAGCAACGCCAGACGGAGTCACGGAGCCCGAGATCACTTAACAAGTATTTTGTCCCCATGAAAAACAGCACTACCGTACCAACGTTATAACAATATTATTATTATTCAATTGATCTGATTATTAATGAATTCGTTAGGATAAAAAGCAATTAAGTACCTTCAAATCGCAACGTTACCGTGTTTAAGAAAAGTGTACGAAAAGCTCACATGTTTCCTACTTTAATTCCGTTAAGTAAGTTCTAATGTAACAACAATTTCTATGCTTTGAATTTAAAAACTTAAAAGCAAATGTGTGATTTTTCTGGCACCAAACTTTGAAGATCTTAGATAATTTCTATTTGTACACCGTAATAGACCATCCCATTAATGACTTGCAGGGAAACCAACACACAGGATGGGGGTGCCCTCTTACGTTACTTCCCTCACGCTAAGAGGCAACACCAGATGGAGCCCAAGTTCACTACACACGAAGGGAGGCTAGCCAACTCTCACTGCCTCTAGCGGTGCTTCTTTACGCTAAGGAAATAACCCAAGAAGGGCGGGGACTATCTTCTGGAATAGATCACTTCTATGTAACTAATTGGGAAAGACACGTGGGTAAAGCTTTGCCTTCCACATCGCTTTTCGGTGCCTGCGCTGTAGTCTTTTTGTATCTTGAGAGTGCGCAAAGACGGGGATGACAATGCATCAACGCCCTTGTATGTCCCAATACTGAGTGTTGCCTACCCCTATTTTACATCGAAAAGGTCTATCAATGGAGTGGTCTATTTCGTCAAAATTGCCTACCGATTTTGTGGGGGCCTATTCCTTGAAAAGTTCCTTTTAAGGAGGAGTCGGCTTGTCAACTTTTGAAACGGCAAGCTAATGGCTATAGGCATAAACAGGTGAAGAAGCGATTTGGGGAAAATGTTCAAATGGAACGACAGGTATGACAAAAGAACCTGCCAGTGCTCACGTAGGCCCTTCTATCCCCTTGTCAGATTGAGGATCCCGATAACTCTTATCAGAGGACTACCCCCGGACATCTTTTCAGGTGTTTCAAGGTCAAAAAGGGAGCTGCTTTTATCAGAGATAATGGGGTCAGAGGTTAGACCAAGCTCGGTTTGACATTGACAATAGAAAACCAGGGTGGCACCAGGAGGTCGGACGTCGCCTATTCCGAGAAAGCCATTAGCTCTTCGGGTTCTGTCGCCAGAAAAAGAAGAAAAAAAAACTGGAACAAAAGAATAATACCGGGAATAGCATCTTTAGAGGCTTAAGAGTTTTCTAGGTTAATTTTCCAGGGAAAAAATTTCAAATACGCCATTTTCCCTTTGAAAGGATCGTTCGATTTTAAAGTGGCAGTGAACTGCTTGACAATATGACTTGAGAGGTATCATATGGCACAACTCTTGATTATCTGAAGACCCTCATTCGTGCTACTTATTATTTAGTTAAATTGCAACGAACAATATGTTGTTTCCCAACTATTTCGGTACATTCACAAAATTTCACAAATTACGCAACCTTGCCTTACATAGTTTTCAGCTAGTTATGGGTAAAAACCGATATCCTGTCGGTATCGGTGACCGGTACAACACTCGAGCTTAAATTAAATATTTTAACCCATCAATCAGTTCTAAGTTAATTTACCCATTTATCGGTTAGTAATCGGTAAAAAAGTCGATATTGGTTTCATTGGATTAAATAATCGGTTAAAATCGGTATTAGTTCCAGTAAAACTTCGATAGATTCATCGGTTAATTAATTTACGATATAGACCAACACTAGTTTTCATAATACGATGTCTTTGGCGTTCTCACATTAATGACTGGCCGTTGACGAGCAGAGAAAAAGGCTAACAGTTCAGTTTAAATCAGTTCTTGACTAAATTGACTTAACTACACTGAAAGGAGATGAATTTTCACGAGTCCCTTTCTTGAAATTTATCAATTTTTCTCGCATCCTGAGCCGTCAAGGGCTTCCAGGGATACTGACCGTATTGACCAAAACCCTCCTCCTGATGGCCCTTGCCCTTGCTCGCATGCGAACTTCACTTGAAAGACAATCAATCTTTTCGAAGCTCTTTGCATTTTCTCGCGATGAAAAACATTTGGGCGGAAGTTACAAAAACGATGCGAGCATTTACAACCGCGATGAAAGAAAGGTGCCCTAAAGGTGAAACCAACTCGTAATTGGCTAAAATCAAGAGTATCAGTTCGGCCGGTACCTTTTGAACCATCCATAAAACCATCCACTGTGAAACACGTGCGACCTTTTCGCCTCCAAGGTAAAAAAGCCAATCCCACGGACGGTAGGTCCCAGCTTAATGGGCCCACCCCAATGGAAACCACCCCAAAACTCAAGGAGCATCTTTTGAAAACCATAAAACACGTGCAGCAGAAAAAAGACCAATCCCATCTTGAAGCCTTACTTCCAACGGCTTGTACTTCGCTCAGGCCCAAACACTGCAAAGAAAACTAATGTCAATACCTAGGCGACTTGTCTAGGGTAAATAAATGGTACCACTTCGAATTTTGGACTCCCCAAAGCAACAAAACCGTAAAACACGTGCACTTTCCCGCCAAAAACTCCCGCATTTATCTCACGCTGCTCTCTAAATTTCAATGAATTCTATAGTAAAATTACTATAGAACTATATATAAAACACGTGCAACCATTTTCCCGCCAAAAATAAACCATAGATCACGTGCTACACCTTCAATTTCAATGGTATCGATTGTAAATTTACGCACAAACCATAAAACACGTGCGTTTTCAGTCATAATAAACCATTACTCTCATGTTGCAGTTTCACGTTTTGAATAAAAATCTAGCGTACACTATAATGGTAAGCAAACTCCCATACACTAAAAAGAAACCTATCCAATGGTGTCATTCATAAAATCACCTTTGAAAAATGTTTCAGATTCTCGTTTTCAATGATTTCGTATAGTAAACTATAGCAGGAAATTTTCGCGCGCAAAGTTTTCCCGCCAAAATAAACCAATCCCTAAGCTCCAACCTTAATTTCAATGACTTCTATGACGGGTTTTGTTCATTCAAAGAGTGTCGACTTAACAACATACGACAGAAATTCGATCTTTTCAATGGCTCTATTGACCAGTGAAAGGAAACGTTTGGTAACTTATGGGTATGTGTAATTAATAGCGGTACTTGGTAAATTACTGACATATCTCCAAATGTTGTCATCTTACAATATTAAACCATTTCTAAAGGTCGCGCGTTTTGTATAACCAGAAGGGGATAATAGAAGAAGGATGACACTCTGTATCCTCTTAATAGTTCAGTTCATGATTCTTCCCAGGCTCACCCTCTTTGTTTTCTCTCCTGCTCAACAAACTTCAGATGGGCATCCCACGTTGCTAGGGTGAATTCTATAGCTGTTTGGTTATAAATCCTCAGCAATCAACCCATAAACCTTGATTGTCTTGACGTGAGACAAAAATCCACAAGCGCATGCGTCTTGACAAATAGTTACGCTATTAGAGTAATGATTCGGGAACCATTTATAGCGTATATGATTCGGTTTAGTAACCTTGCTCCAAATGTAAAATGATGTTGGGAAGAATCATGTTACAATTACCCCGCTTTGTGCTGTACACTTCTCTCGAAGAGAAGTATAATATATTGCTGGGATAACGGAATTGAGCACTAAACCAGGTGCGTACTAAAAATGGCGCCACGAAGACATTTCCCGCTTTTTTTAAAGAATGATGCAAGTAGTACTAATTTCGCTAATGAAAGAATCACCCTGTAAAACAGTTAAGTATTCTGGCGGCAAGTAACATATTCTTAAGAGCTGCCGATGACGCGACGTCTAAAGTTGAACCATACTATAGCCGCCCTATACCTACACCCAAAAGATATCGTAGCCAAAGCGATTAAGGCAATAATCATTAAGCCACGGCCTATCTGACACCAAAAATCACCACTCCGAGGGAGATTAACTTAGGCTGACAAAAAAAATGGAAATTGTAATACGTATAGTTTGTAAAAAGGGCAAGCGATATAAAGGCGTCGTCAACCATGTGTGGAGTAAAAATGAATATTACAAAAATAGCTCACTAAACCTATGCACCGTCCGGTCTCAGGTATGTATGTTTAGTCGTACAATCAGAAACAAATTAATTCGAAATTAACTTTCAATCAATTTCAAAAGATCTGAGATAATTATAACTACTTGAAAGTCCAATTATTTCGCTTTTTGTGACGTAACTTATAATTATTTTGATATGCAAGTCCACGAAAAGGGTACGTCATGTATCTACTCCGAGGATGCCCATTTCCGCACAATTTTTGAGAATCATAGCCCAATTCCGCACACTTTTTATGGCCCATTTCAGCACAGTTTTTACATTGAAATTTTAGTTCACCATTTTTAGCATAGCCCATTTCCGCACAGTTTGCAAATAAAACATTTTTATTTTCTTGTTGATAAGGTTAGGTTCGGTTCGTTTAGGGTTAGGTTTGGTTCGGGTTCTATTGGAGTTAGGTTAGGTTATGCTACAATTAATAGAGGCATGCTATCTACTCGAATAGATTGGTGGGCGTACAAGTGTTGCCAGCCATTTGCGAGCGCAATTCAACCCGCTTTCTATTTAAAACAGACTGAAAAGCTCGTAAATCTGTTCGATTCAGTAATCATTCAGTCCCAAACCTGCTGGGAATTTATTGGCAGCACTGAAGTGCAGTTAAGGTTAAGAAACTAGTGGGAGACAATTTGTCTAAACCCTTTAGTCCTAATATCTATAAAAATTTAAATCAGGAGAGTCATATGATGCTTTTTGAAAATTCAAGTCAAATAATTCTAAATCAGAAATTAATTTGATGTAAAAATTTTGTCTCTGATGAAGATATTGCCTTGTTCGGTGACACAATAACTGAAATTAACGATTTAAAATTCTCAACAGTGCACTGTTGTCATTCTTGATTTCATTTTGTTTTGTTGTTATTTGTTGTACATCACAACTTTGGGTTTATAGGTTTCTGTAACTAGGGGAATTTAAAAGAGAACGAGTGGATATGAGTAACATATACATATAGTTGATGTCTAAATGTTGATTTAACTGTTTTAGGAAATGCAAGCATGCGTTTAAGCGCCTGATAACTAACTAGCTAGCTCGCTCGCTCAGCTGCATTGCGGGCGGCCTTCTTTGTGTTTCGATGGTCAAATGGGTCAAGAGGCACACCCACCCATCCTACTAGCTCTTTTACGAGCATTTTAAGAATACATACAAAAACCCCAAAACACGTGACGCACTTTTTGGGAATTTTATAATGGGTAAACAGAATATTCATTTAAGTGGGATTAGGCCTAGTACTCGAGTTCGTTTGGGGTCAAATGGGGCGCCCCCATTTCTATTTTATTTTGTTTCTTATGTAGGATGTAGAGAAACTACAGGAAGTTCGTAAAGCGGTGGTATAGTTTCCAAACTTCAGTGGCTTGGTTCTATGGGAAATAAATTTTTGAGTCGAAAATGTTCAATGACATTTTGACCTAAAGGATACCCGTTATGATTGGAGTGATTTACGAAAGACCCCTTCACTTAATTTTAAGGGGTCATCCCTAAAGCACTCTAAGCGTGGTTAGGTAAAGGGTGGCCCTTAGGGCATAATGTCATCGAACATTTTCGACTCAAAATCACCCATAATCCCCATTGTGCTTGTCCTACCGCCCTTCTTGGAACACCCTGTATACTTTAACTGTATAAGTCATCATGACATTTGACCCTAAGGGTCAAATTAACAATGATTAATCTGAGGGTGTCATCTCTAAAAGACTTCAAACCATAACTTGTAAACAGTGTCTCTTAGAGCAAAATATCATTGAACATTTTCGACTCAAAATCGCCCATATAGAACCCACTTTACTTCGGTACTGTCACCCAGGATTTTATGGAACAACCACTATATCACAGTTTATACTCAATTACTTACACAAATTCCAAAATCTAATTCAAATTTCTTTAAAAAATTTATAACGTTAATAAATTAAAAAAATAAAATGGGTTAAATGTTTCAAACGCAATTAAACTAAACACCCAAAAATTAAAAAGGGGTACGAATATTCTATAAATGATTTTCAACTTGCAAACGAGGTTAAATCAAGGTAATTCGACATTTTTAGCACCCTAAATTAAGAGTACTACCTCCTGCAGTATACCCCAAATAAAACCACTCACAAGAAAACGTTTTAACCATCCCATACCAGGAAGCTTAAACGCGTTAGCATTTCAAACAATTTTTATAATAAACTAGAATCGGATCGGAAAAAGAATTTCTTAAAAAGTTAAAACAGTGTTATTTGAAAATTTCCGAGAACATAAAAAAGTAATTACTAAATATCATCGTAAAAGGTTTTACAGAGAAGGGGGTTCTAAAAGATTTTAAAATATTATTAGCCCCCCCTCTCTCCATTTAAAAATCAACCGTGACTCTAAAAACCATACGTCATATAATGAATGAATGATAACCATTAAGTGTCTTAGATACACCAATCGCAAAATACCACGAACTAAGTTTTACAAAAAAAAAAAAAATAATAATTCCCAAATCGCCTGCAGGAATTTTATGACCAAAAAAAAATTAAATGTATAAATTTCTATCTATTCAAGACTGTAGCAAGAATTGATAGATTCGATTATTCTACATTTAAAAAAAAAGCGAACCACGAAAGAAATTGCCCACGGCCTTTTTAACCCGTTTCTTGTACGTTATAACATAAGTGCATATGATATGTTCTAAGATAAGTTTGTCACTGGCTACAAAGAAGCAATATCTAGATTACTAGGGAGAAGGTATAAGATGCGCCATAGTCCTAATACCCCTTTCAAAATACAAGGGGGGACGTAAAAGGAGGCCGGGATATTTCGCCTCTCCTCAGTCGGAAAATACGTAATTTTCGTCATTCGCGTCGCGCTGACGTGGGTTTTCAAGAGCCAATAAGATGCTGGTTGTAATTTAGAGGCGGGGATTAACTCCGGACTTACGGGTTTGGACTGGAGATAAAGCTGGAAATGTGGCGAATTTATACCTTATCCCTAGTAAACTAGATATCACTTCTTTTGTGTCAAGTGACGTAGGTCATAGATTCTCGTAAAGCGACGCCTGCCTGGTCACCCTGGTGAGGCACTGTCAAAGGCTTAGTACAGGCTAAATAGCAAGATGGAAGTCCTGCAAAACTAACCGAGAGTAGACATACAATTCTCGCTTGTCGTTCTCGAATTAGCTCTCAGTAAGTCTCTAGCATTACGAAGTATAGGTAGTGTCATACTTATGGAACATACCTTATAAACTTATGATTATAAGTTATAAAGACTTCAATTTTTGATTTCAAACTAAATGTATTAGTCTTTTTAAAAAACGCTTAACTATTATGAAAACGTTCGTTTGCGGGAAGTTTTCAATTTTTTATTTTTCGTGTCTTTCAAACACCTCAAGGGAATAATAAGAGAGAGAAAAAAAACCTTATTTTTTGTTGAATTAGCTACGTAAAATCAACAATTAATTGCTTTTTTAAAAATTATTGGATTCGAAATAATTTAATTAAGTTCTTTTCATCGTAATCTTCTCTTTTTCTTTCAGAAAATTAATTTATAAATTGATAATTTAATTAAGTACTGTTAATTGTTTATCTTCTCTTTCCCTCTTGAAAATTAGTTGATAAAAAAATTTGATAAAATTTAAACTAATAATTAGTGATTATAAATTTGAAACTATTTATTGTTTACCCAATGGCCAAATAAAATAAAGACAATATAATTTTAAGTTTGAAGGCATCTTAATTCCCGTAAGTTCATCAATAATTTTAATATTCAAAACGGAGGAAAGGCGCATGATATAGTCCGTTAAGTTGATAAAAATGACAATGACGCTAGAAAGGGCTTCAACGTTACCAGTCCACCAAAGTCTTTATTGTTTCAAGCCATATCTGAAGACAACAAGGTGGTCAAACACCGAGTCCATTTCACCCCCTGACTTTCGAAAAGAGTGTCCAAACCGAAGTAACAGTGACAAAAAATTGCAAATTCAACTTAAATAAACCCTTAGCAACCCCACACTAAACATAATAAAACAAAAAAACACACTAATATGTGCAAGTCAAACTCAAACCATCCATGAATAACAACAACACCACCCTTCAATCAAAGTATCATTAAAAATAGCTTAAAATACGACAGCCCCTTTAGCTTTAAAATTTAAAATAAAATACTTAGTAAAATAACTAAAAATAAAATTAAAAAAAAAGTTTGAATAAGTCATAAGATTTCTGACGTCTATAGCTTTCCGTGTTTCAAATATTAACAGAAAAGGGGGTAGGGGAGACCAAGAAAAAACCCATTGAAAAGCTAGACAAAAGAGACTTGGACCAACAGTAAAACACCGCACCACACACAGACCGTAGAAAGTTAAAAGAAAACGGCGTTGAGAGTTAAAAGGGGAACGAATACGTCACGACTAAATTCTAAACCTAATCAAGAGAGCGTGGAATGTGGGTTGTGGTTTCTCTTCTTCTAAATAAACGGCATCCCACGTTATTTCAATGATATCCTTACAACTGTCAAAGACTGACGAATGCCAACACTCTCCAGAGCAAAAGTAATGCCTTTTCATACCATACAAACACACACCAGTGTATTTATTTAATTATTTCACGACGAAAGCATTTGTGGTTGTTTAAATATTTTTATAACATAATAATTTGCATTAAGATTATTTTCTTTACACGGCGTATATTATATTATGTTTTAAATAATATTAATGAGTAGCTAAGATTTTTAAAATAAATTATATACAGGGTGTTTTTGAAAAGGGTCTATCAGATATTAAGGGAGATGTTCTATGTGTGATTTAGAGTCAAAAAGGTAATTTCTATGGCATTTCGTTACGAGGGCCACCGTTTTCATGTTGTTTGGAGTGTTTTACGGATGACCCCTTAATGAAATTAGAAATCACTGTATTTAAGTTTATTAATTACATTTAAGGGGTTCATAGTGGTTATCGATAAATATTCCAAACATAACCTTTGTGGTAAAATTGTAACATTTTGTAGACGAAAATGTTACATACAAGGCCACAATTTCCAAGTTATGGTTGGAGTGTTTTAGGGACGATCCCTTAATTAAATTAGAAATCATTGTCTTTAAGTTTCTTAATTAAATTTAAGGGGTCATTCGTAAATACTTCAAACAACTTGGAAACGGAGGCAATTGTGGAAAATGTCATAGGACAGACATTTTTGGACTCGAAATCGCCCAAAGAACATGACATAGTACATACCCCCTTAATTTTTGACAGGCCCTTTCAGTAGAAACACCCTGTATGTATTTGGGGGCTGAATTTAATCTAAAAGGGTTAAGGAATGTTATTTGAAGAAACATAAAGGAATAAAACTCGAAACGCTAATGAACCTAACATAAAAACGAACGGGGGAATTTATTTTGAATTTTATTACCGTCTCAAGAGCTTTAAGATTCGGATTTTATTTAAGTGGGGTCCTTGATTTTTTAAGTAATTTCTTTTTTAAGTAAAGTTTGTTTGGTTACATTATTTAGATTTCAACCGCTAAAATCGACAGAGTGGAACGAATTCTATTATTTAGAACTTAAAGTAACTGTTTTCTCCGCTTTAATTTATACGAAAGATGTTCGGTAATCCTTTTTTGAATGACAGATTGAGATCAAAAAATGAATTTCAGGGGGAACATTACTTACTACGGTGCAGTGAACTAACCGCGTGCTATACCCTGTGGCATTGACGTATCCTCTAACAGTACAAGGAGTCACGGTTGCCAAAAAAAGAAAAATATCATATTCAAATTAAGTCAGTTTTCCAGGTTATTTCCTGACTATTTTCAGTTTCTTTTTCGTTATTTGAGGGGAATTTAAAATGGGATCTTATATAGCTACCCGAATTTTTTGATGGATTTAGAATATAACTATAAAATTATGTTCCATGAGCGGCTTGAAAGCACACCAAAATTGTATTGAGAAACTGGTTTTACAATTACTTTTTGGTATAAAGGGGGTTTCTGATAAGTCTGCCATAAATTAAGCTGGATATTCTTTAAGCGATTTTGAGTCGAATTTTGATGTCAGGGCCACTGTTCTCAAGTTAAGATTGGATGGAGTATTTTACGGATGACCCCTTAAATTTAATTAGGAAACTGATTTAGACAATTAGTTCTAATCATAACTCGAAAACAGGGCCCGGACGGCAAAATGGAGATAGAAATTAAATTTTCGACTCAAAATCGCCCAAAGAACATCCCCCTTAACTTATGCCAGACTTATCAGAAACACCCTTTATACCACTTAGGCTTTTTTTTTTCATTTCATTAATTAGTCTAGGATTATTCTGATCTATGTACATTTTGGAAGACCAGTAAGGTATATCACTGGGTTCATACGAAATTTCCAAAAACTAATACATAGTTTCCACTAAAGGGGGTTTTATGCCTTTACCCTAGTGTTGCCAGGCCCGTTGGTGAGTCTAGAGATTGCGGAGAGAAAGGCTAGCAGTTCAGTTTGAAACAGTACTTGACCAACTTGACTTACAGAAGACCTGACAACACCGCACTTAAGTTTAAGCTGAGAGAAGTAGTCATGAACATCCGGTATGTGAATCTAAAAACATTAGGGATGTTGAATCCGGCGGTCCTCAACAAGCCTGGTCACTTATACTTAAATAATTATTGAATTAATGGTTTTCCCCACTGAGGTCTTCCCAGGACCATAAAACCCCGTAAGGGCTTCATAATTATAAAGTCCACCAAAAGGTCCGTATTGTTTGGTCAAACACTATAGGCTCAATTTTACCCCAGAATCTGATATTCTCAGAGCTTCCATGATCTCATGAAGCCTGTGGATAAATACTCTGATTCGATGCGTTTAGTTAAACTTATTGTTCCGGCGTTAAAAATTGTACTTTTTACACGTTTCCCATCAAAAAGTGGGCGCAGCCATTATGGGAGGACGGTTACTTCCGTTGCTGAATAACTCTCCTAAATGGAGTACCCTTGATGACCATCTTGCCGCCACGGACTTCGTGCACCCCTCCCAACATGGCTTTCGTGCCCGTCGCTCTTGCGAAACCAACCTGCTGGAGGCATCTCACTCGTGGGTTACTTGGCTAGATGACGGCGAGCCGGTCGACGTCATCTACCTCGATTTGTCGAAGGCGTTGACACCATCCCAACGAAGGGCATTACTGAGGGTCTCATCAGTGCAGGCTTATCCGGCTCGGCGCTCAGCTGGTTAACCTCGTTCGTGTCCGGCCGCATGCAGCGAGTTGTCCTCAAGGGTCACTCTTCCCCGCCTCTGCCCCTACACAGTGGGGTTCCGCAAGGGTCTGTCCTGGGGCCGCTCCTCTTCGGGGTGTTCATTAACTCGCTCCCCGCTGTAGTCAACGACTCCCTGGTTTTATTGTTTGCGGACGACTGTAAACTATCCCGACGGGTCTCTGGCTCGGCCGACTGCCTTGCCCTCCAGGCTGACCTGGACGCTGTCCTCGCATGGGCCGCGACCTACGGCCTCCACTTTAACGCCGGGAAG
This sequence comes from Phalangium opilio, assembly GCF_054372755.1. Taxonomy (NCBI): domain Eukaryota; kingdom Metazoa; phylum Arthropoda; class Arachnida; order Opiliones; family Phalangiidae; genus Phalangium; species Phalangium opilio. The sequence continues at coordinate 5,234,026 of NW_028324226.1, forward strand.
TGCGAGGTCCTGCACCTTGGAACGCGCAACCCACGCCACCAATACCATGTTGGCAGTACCCCCCTCCCGCCATCGTCGTCTGCTGCCGACCTCGGCACCCTGGTCGACGAGGACCTGCTGTTCCGCCGCCACACCTCTAAAATAGTCGGCCGCCTGAACTCGATCTCAGGGCTGGTCAACGTAACTTTTACTTTCGCTCCCCACGGTTCATGCGTACCATTTACAACTCCCTGGTTCTCCCATCCGTCGACTTCGCGTCGATTATATGGTCTCCTCCGCAGGCGGGGCCCAAGACGTCGCTCACCAAGGCCCATAATCGCTTCACGAAACTTACCAAGGGCTGTGAGCGCCTACTCCCTGCCCGGCGTGACTCTCGGCTTCGTGTCCTGCCGCCGGTCCTCCGCCATCGCGTTAACGACCTCGTTTACCTGTTCGACCTGTTCCGCGGGGCCGTCGACGCTCCGGTCGCCAAGTACTTCGCACTTGCCTCTGAGACGCGTACCCGTGGCCATCGCCTCAAACTCCGAAAACCTCGCGCCCGCACTCGCCATCGCCAGCACCACTTCACTGCCCGTGTGGTGAATGACTGGAACGCGCTCCCCCCCGCCCTCCTCGACTCTCCTGGCCGGAAGTCGTTTCGACTCGCCGTCTCGACCTGGCTCTCTTCCGTCCCCTAACCGCCGGTGTGTGTGCCAGTGTGTCCATTAGTGTTTTTTTAATTAATTTATTTTGTTGGTTTTTGTTTTTGTTTTCTATCTGTTCATATTGTTCTTTTTTATGTGCTACTATGCTGTTTTTGTTTTTACCATGGAGGGGGGTTGTACCCAAGCCCTGGTGGCTTCACAACCCTATCCCTCGAGTTCCACTAAATAAATAAATAAAGTAAATGCTTGGGTAAATGGCGGTCAGTTGGTTACAATAGGATCGTAAGAGAGTGGTCCATACAACCGTATCGAAAACTAGTACAAAAGGCTCATAGATATCTATGAACGTTTTCTAGTACGTGTACCAAAAAGAGTCTTAGGTGGTCTACACTATAGTCCGTCTAAAGTAACTTTCAGAGAAAAATACAGAACAGAAGACAGTGCCTTTTTACAGGTTACGGGTTTTTGGTTCTATAGACCATTGCATTAATTCCAAAATAGAAGCAAACACCACAGGAAGTAGGCCACCATCTTCATAGGTTATTTCCCTCGCGTCATTTAGCACCGCTAGAGGCAGCTCGAGTCGGTTAGCCTCCCGCATATAGTGAACTTGGCATCCGCCTGGCGTTGCACCTGTGTGTTGGTTTCTTTCTCTGGAAGTAATTTATGGAATTGTCTAATTCCATTTAGTATTGTGATTTAATAAACAACCACAAAGGCAGGAAAGGTAAGCTTTTGGTTGTAACAACAATCGGACACTGCCACAATAAGCCTCTGGCTTTCTTTTCTACCCGTCAATAAACTTATTATTATTATTATTATTATTAATGCGAGTTGGCAGGCCTTCCGCGTGTAGTGAACTCTGGCTACTCCTGGCGTTGCTTCTTGGCACCAGTGAGAATACCCCATTGGCGGTCTCGCCCCTGTATGTTGGTTTCTCTGTCCACGAAGGCACTAAAAGCAAGCTTTCGATCGTAACAACAATCGGACCCAACCTACTACTACTCCAGGGACCCTACTCTAGTACTCTCTCTCTCATGTAGCATTCGTACAAAAACCAATCACAAATACTACACCAATGTTAAACAGATTCCGTCCAAAAAAAAAAAAAAAAATTTAAGAATAAAAAAGAAATCGGTTTCATTTCGAGAAAAGTTTTTGGCCTCTTTTTCTTTCGTTGAAAATTGAAACGAGAAGATGACCTTTACGGTCAAGCATTAACTATATAAAAAAAGTCTAGATACGAAAACGAGATTCCCGCATCGCATATACTCGTTTTGGGAGGAATAATAAAAAAGGAGGCCATTCAAGATTTTTTTAACCACTTTTAAGGATCGTGTATTAAACTATATCGAAACTCGAAAGAATGAAGAACATATAATGTAAAAACTTTTCCTTTTGAAACTCAGAAACGCGCGCGACCGCGGCTGGACCACCTGACACCTGCGAGTGAAAGGCTGCTATGCTACGCTCCACCCGCATCCTAACATCGCCTTAACATAGTGAACTGATGGATGATGAGCTATTCTAAATAACACGAAAGAAGAAATTTTCTATCTCATCAAAACTTTTTAACAGATAAAATTTAATTTCACGCTCGCTTTAAAATAGAAAGGATAACTTTTAAATTTCTTATGGGGGGAGAAAAGGTAATCAAAAGTTGGATCTTTCGGGTCAACTCGGGTCAGTATGGGTTCATGAATGAAAATGGGCACAAATCTAGTCAGATTGCTGTGGGGATTCGAGTGCTTATGGATTTCTGCCGTCATAGATTTTTGTATAGTACCTAGAAGTGATATCTAGTTTCCTAGGGAGAAGGTATAAATTCGCCACATTTCCTGCTTTATCTCCAGTCCAAACGTAGGTCCGGAGTTAATCCCCGCCTCTAAATTACAATAAGTATCTCATTGGTTCTTGAAAACTCACGTCAGCACGACGCGAATGACGAAAATTACGTATTTTCCGACTGAGGAGAGACGAAATAGTCCGGCCTCCTTTTACGTCCCCCTTGTATTTTGAAAGGGGGACTGGGACTATGGCGCGTGAATACTTTGGCATCTTATATCTTGTACCTAGTAAACTAGATATAGCGTCTTGATAGTAGCAAGAACAAATATAGCTATATATACCAAAACGACACTAGTGTTTAGAGACATTAGAAGAAATTCAAATTCCGAATAATGCGATAAAGTTAAAAACAAACAATTTCTATGGACGGAAGAGATCAAAACACTAAACAACAACAAACTTATGAAACTGAATTGGGTGTACAATTAAAAATAAGGAGCAATATTACAGCTGTAGTTATCACAATTACGGGGCTCGGACGAAATATTTACATTGAAAATCCTTCACTTGATCAAAATTAGCCAATATCCCTGATAATTGTAAGGTGTTTACCAGAGTCCACTTCATCACACTAGGCCCATATTTAGCATTGGTCGAAGCATGGTTCAACATACCAAACAAAATCCCTGACTTTTTACAAAAGCTTAAAATACCTGACTTATTCACCCATTTCCCAAATCCCTGACTTATCCAGATTTCGTATGAACCCTGGCTTCGGTCCTAGTACCCATTGTGCTTTGGTCCTCTACCAACCTTTTTAAGAACACCCTGTATACTTTAACTATAGTATAGGTCATCATATTAAATCCAAAATGGAGGTTAGAAGTCACGGGGTCGTAAAAGCGTCTATTATTACCTTGAAAAACATCACCTGGCGCACGGAAAAATTTGGTACACACACACCTGAGTAATCTTAGGTATCTCCATCCTTAAAAATATTTACCGTTAAGATTGCAAGCTATTAAAACCCTATTTTTAGCCAAAAAAAAACCTCGTATTTGCGTTCCTGATCAAAAACTGAACGGGAAATTTGACACAAACAAGTTTGATGTTTTTTTTTGGTTAAACATTTTAAAAGGTTTCCCCTTCTTTGTGCCTCGCCGAAGATATGTAAGCAAAGTTTATCTTTCGTATACATACCACTAAAAGATTAAAGATAATCTCGTAATTTAGAACCAAGAATCTTTGGCAAGTTACGTAACAAATATTTCTTCTCAAACTTAAAACGTTTTAAGGTTTCTTGTTGATGTAATAATGTAGATAAGATTAAAATAATACAAGAATACGTATGTTTCTTCCTGCATGCGTTAAGCGACCGCGTTTTGGAAAAGTAAATAACTAAAGATGGCCTCCTAGTTTTTATATTATTATTATTATTCCTGGACTGGAAGGACGTATTAGAAAGGAGTGGTAATCAATAAAGAGTGGTACTGGGAGGAGAGGAGCTACGGGGAACGTGACGTCAATATGGTAGTCTAGTAAAACATCCAGGAAATATCTCAGAGTTACTTTAAATTCAAATTAGTTTCAGATTTCATAGATGATTTGAAATTAGCACCTCCTGCCAATAGCGTAACACCCTGCCTTTTTCTTAATAAAATTTACTTGACACACTCTATAGAGTGGTACTGAGGAGGGAGGAGCTACGGGGGACGTGACGTCAGGGAGAAATGAAGTGAGATGGAGTGGAAAATGATGATGAGCGACCTGCGGCACTGAAACGCTCCCAGTGTACCCTGAGCACCACCTTACCCTTCGGTCGGCAATTGTTAAGCACTGCCATTGTATTTGTATGAGAACTAGCTTCTATTTTTAAGACACAGGGTCATCCTTTACGTTTCCGTACCTAAACGCTGAGGATGCTGGGAGGACTTCGGTGCCACAGGTATGGGTACAGAGGTAACGTTATAGGTATGGGTATTGCTACTCCATTCCTCTCTCCTTCAAGCATACAGTATTTACGAGAGGTATTTCTGTGGGATCTTCCATAACCTGTTGGTAACCCGCGCGTGCCTTTTGTTAGTGTCTAACATTCCCAGTCGGTGAACGCGCTTGGTAAGTCCCGTATGGTGAAAACGACCTTGGGCTACCCCCGGAGGACCAGTAACTCGAGTTCATCGAGGAAGCGGGGAGGGAAAGATTGTATAGTGGAAGGCTAGCGATTACCGCTCCTCTTACAACACATCCTCCATGGTGTAACTAGGCTTCACCCACTGGACAAACGTATCCATTCTCTTTAGAACGCAATAGCCGTTTATAGAAAATTTGACATTTTCAACTCTGACCCCAGCAGCTGTTTCTTAACGCGCGTCAACCTCTCCTTTCTAGTACCTTCTCCCAGGTTTTTCAATGGCACTTGTTTGCGAAAAAAACCCAGGGGGAAAATATAAAATGTTTTTCAAGTGTTTGTATATCGGTGTGGGGGAGGATAATGGAGTGTTAAAATAAACTTAACGGGAGTTCTGACGTGTGAGGTTTTTGAAGAAAAGCACCTTGCCATTTTGGGTTCATTTTCAAATTACATGGTCATTTCTTTCTCGCTTTTACGTTGTAAAATACTTTGTATGAATTTGTTTTGTATTTAAAAAATATATGTTCAACAAATTGAAAACCACCACCAAAACAAGTGTCAAAGCGTGAAGGAACCAAAAAACCTTAATCTACTATACTTTTATCAATACTATTGAAAGATTCGATAAACCATGAAAATACGCCCAACCAAACACATCTTTAAGAGAAAAAAACCCACCCTAACCTTTGGCCTGACCTTCTTAAACCACGTAAAGTTCATACTGGTCAAGGGCCTAGGAAAGTAGAAAACATCTTAAAAACCCATGTCAAATGCTAAACCACAAGTTCATAAGATATATTCCATAAGTTTGTCACTGGTTACAAACTGGAGCTTGTCATGAAGTGACGTAGGTCATAGATTCGAGGTAAAGCGACGCCTGGTGAGGCGCTGTCAAAGGTTTAGTACAGACTAAATAGGAACTGCAAAACAAAGTGTAGTCAATTCTCGCTTGTCATTCTCGAACTAGCTCGCGCTGTAAGTCTCTAGCATTACGAAGTATAGGTAGTGTCATACTTATGGAACATATCTTATAGACTTATGGCTTAACCAAATAAAGTAGTCTCCCTTTCAAACCGATCAAAATTTCTGAGGTTTACCGTTATACATAGTTTACACGCAAGGAGTATTCATACCATTTGCACAAGGAGACCATGCAACTTAGAGTGTAAAATAGCAGATGATTTTACACTCTAAGTCGCTTGGTCTCCTTGTATTAGTGGTAGGAATCCTCCATGCCTGTAAACTATGTATAAGAAGATTTTTTTCTACGATTAAGCTAACACGAGTAGATATTAATTAATATTACGTCATCGTAATTATTTTCGATTAAAACTAACTGATAAAAATATTTCGGTAAAAGACTAAAAGCAATGAGAGTTTACAGGGAACGCTTAAAATTCCCGTAATAACATTTTAAAGCCATTTTAAAAGGGGGATATATGATAAAGAACAGGAAAAGTATAATTTAATTCCATTGCCGCCGCGTCTGTCCATTTCCGAAAGTGCCGTTTTTCCGGTTATTTTACGGACTATGCGCCCAGGAAAAGCCATTAATTTGCCTAAAAACTAGGGGTAAAAGAATTCCGGATGAAAGCCCATCTTTTTTTATATAGGCTCCCATAGCTCTAACTCTAAAAATCTATCCATAAGTTTATAAGATATGTTCCATAAGTTTGTCACTGGTTACAAACTGGAGCTTGTCATGAAGTGACGCAGTGCATAGATTCGTGGTAAAGCGACGCCTGGTGAGGTACTGTCAAAGGCTTAGTAATGCAGACTAAATAGGAAAATGGACTGCAAAACCGAGTGTAGTCGTTCTCGAACATATAAGATATATGTTGTGTTTGTCAAATTGTCACTGGTTACAAACTGGAGCTTGTCATGTTGTCATGAAGTGATGCAGTCATAGACTCTTGTAAAGTGAAGCCAGGTGAGGTGCTGTGAAAGGCTTAGTACAGACTAAATAGGAAGATGAAAGTCCTGCAAAACTAACCGAGTGTAGACATACAATTCTCGCTTGTCGTTCTTGAACTAGCTCTCTGTAAGTCTCTAGCATTACGAAGTATAGGAAGTGTTAAACTTATGGAACATATCTTATAAACTTATGGTTAAATACACATGGCCGGTATATCTTTTAAACTATGGCGAATGCGCGTTTTTTTCGTCGTTTCGGATCACTCGTTACGCTTTTTTGGAAAAGTTAATCGAATCAATTTCCCGGTTTATTTCCCCTGAAATTTCATTTTCTTTTAGATACACTTTACCGTTTAGTCAAACCGGTAAATGTCATTTTTCACTTCGGTTTCTACCGTCTAAACTTGGTCTACTAGACAAATGATTTCTTTTAAAAGTTCCCAGGGTTACTAAGCTTCCGTAATAAAAGATAAGTGAGCAAAATGCAATGACTGAAGTCCAGATATTATAAATTTTCAGTATAGAGACATGATTATCAAATATGAATTATTTGGAAAAATTGCTTATCTTCGCTTTTTTTTCACCAAATTCCATTTGACTAAATTATTAATTTGAGTAATATACAGGGTGTTTCTGATAAGTCTGTCATAAATTAAGGGGGATATTCTTATGGGTGATTTGGAGTTAAAAATGTAACATCTATCTCCATTTTGGCGTCCGGGTCACCGTTTTCGAGTTATGATTTGAGTATTATTTTAGGCATGACCCCTTAATTAAAATAGAAATCATTGTCTTTCATTCAGTTTCTTAATTAATTTAAGGGGTCATCCGTAAAACACTCCAATCTCAACTCGAAAACAGGGGTCCTTAGGGCAAAATGTCATAGAAATTACATTTTCGGCTCTAAATCGCCCAAAGAACATCCCCCTTAATTTATGGCAGACTTATCAGGAACACCCTGTATAGTTGCACCCTAAAATAATCTCTAATTATACCATCAATGATGCACTAAAGGGGCTAGTGATATCCTCCCCTTCCGTTTCCGTTTCTTAACTCTTAACTGCCCATGACAATCTGATATTTCACACCTATTTTCAAAACCCCTAAGCACTTTTCCAGATAATATAGCAACCCTGAAATGGATTAACATCGCATTTTCTGAAATACCCTCGTTTAACTAACAGGCGACAGGTTTAGGCTCAAGCTTAAAGAAAACATTACCATATCCCTCTTCACAGGTTTCATATTTCTATTTAGAATATCTTTTTTCCCTGAGCCACAGAATAAACAAATATCTTTTAGATCAAAATCGTGACCTCTCGTCTGGAGAGCGAAAGAGAGAGAGTGGGCAGAGGGGTCAGCGGGTGGTTTAAATCAGATGGGAGAGAGAGCGATGATACGAGAGAGAGGAGAAAGCCACACTGATCATATAAAAATTCCAAGAAAGGCGCGCAACAGACTGGACGGGGGGGACTCCCCCTGAGAAATATTTGGGCTTTCCATTATATCCCATTGAGGGAATATCTTTTTTTTATGCAAGTCTAGGGGGAAACGATAAATGACATGATATTAGGCAGAAGCTTCGTAATGTCAATGGATGGATTATGGAAGAATTTTTTCAATTGTCTCGTGAATAATGAATATAATTCGCGTAGGGTGATACAAACTCATATACTCAAATTTAGTGAAAAGAGTGATTATAAATGTTAAAAATACTAACGAAAAAGTGGGTAAGAATGTTAAAAAAATAGTAACCGAAAAATGTAAATAAAAAAAAACGTAAACAAAGAGCGACTTAAAAGTGATTAAAAATGCACAAATTTAGCTATTTAATAGGGCTATGTCGGAAGAAACGTTTTTCAGAGATGGCAGATTTTTAGGTATTTCACGTCAACGGTCACCTTAGACCTCATAAAAGGTCTAGGGCAAAATTCTATTTAGCCACTTCTGGCTGCAAAGTAACTATTATCGTTTTATAGAGTAATGTCAGTTCTACTATGCAAACGTCATCTCTTAGCTCAGTGTCATCCCCCCTACCAGGCGCGTACAGTATCCCCCTCTTACAAAAGCGCGCCTAGAGGGAGGGATACACAGTCTACTCCCCTCTCTACCGACACTACTCCCCAAAATAAAACTCAATTGAATTTTTTAATTAAAAACATTCCTGAGCGAGCGAACCGATTTTGGGGTCTGTAAAAATGTAATCTCGCTAATTCCACGTTTAAAACGTAATCCACATGGGCGATTGAAATTTATGAAAATTTATGGCCAAGAAGATAAATAACAACGCAATACCCCCAAAAAAACTCTCAAATAGTAGCTACTTTTGGAAAAGTGACTTCTAGTCACCAAAGTGGAAAAAAGGTAGCAGCCCTGTTGTCTAAAACTTGCAAGATTTGTAGGTCAAAATAAGAAACATTCCCTAAAATCCAGTAGATTTTCATTGCCAAATTAAATTTTGATAGGCAATTTTTCTTGATTAGGTAGATATTAATTCAAGTACACAAAAGACCGAAAATGCATTCAATATTTATGAAAATATTGAATATATTCATAGATATTCATGGCCATTGGTAATTCTCTCTAGCCATCCAGACGTTTTTTACAGGGGGTGAAAGGTTACGGGGTAATAATGGAGGTTTTGTCTTCTGAGTGGAAAATCCATCGCAACCCACAAAATTAAACTTAACGTCAAATTTAAACGTCAAAACCCAGACATAAATAAATATAAATTTGATGGGATAAAAATAATAACAGACTAAAAAAAGAACCAAATTCAGCTTTTTTCTCTATATACTCGTCTGAGTTCAAAGGTCATTCACTAAGGTTCACTCAGTTACGAGTTTGTTAGACAAATCATTCGTTAAATATAAAAGGCACTGCAGGAACAAAATTATTAAACTTTAAATAAAATCATCTTTGTAAGATCTACCAATTTCAATTAAAATTATACATTTAAAGATTTACCAATTTCAGTAAAAATCATCAATTAAAGATTTACCAATTTCAGTAAAAATCATCTATTAAAGATCTACCAATTTCAATAAAATCATCTTTGAAAGATCTACCAATTTCAATAAAATCATCTTTGAAAGATCTACCAATTTCAATAAAATCATCTTTGAAAGATCTACCAATTTCAATAAAATCATCTTTGAAAGATCTACCAATTTCAATAAAATCATCTTTGAAAGATCTACCAATTTCAATAAAATCATCTTTGAAAGATCTACCAATTTCAATAAAATCATCTTTGAAAGATCTACCAATTTCAATAAAATCATCTTTGAAAGATCTACCAATTTCAATAAAATCATCTTTGAAAAACCTACCAATTTCAAAAAAAATCATCTTTGAAAAACCTACCAATTTCAATAAAAATCATCTTTTGCAGATCTACCAATTTCAATAAAAATCATCTTTTGCAGATCTACCAATTTCAATAAAATCATCTTTTGCAGATCTACCAATTTCAATAAAAATCATCTTTTGCAGATCTACCAATTTCAATAAAAATCATCTTTTGCAGATCTATCAATTAATAAACTAAAGGTCATCAGAGTTAATGATTCCTTAACTTCTTCTACACAATGCATTAATTTTCAGAAGCCAATAACAACTTATTAATAAGCAGGGAAAAAATCGAAATAAACTTACGATTTAAATTTCCAAGGATGACTGTCCCTCCTTCCGGGTCTTGTCAAGAGACTAGGTCAAAGTTCACAGTCTTCCGATGGCTAACCGACACTTTCTTCAACCCGTCACGATGACAAAACCACGCGCACGCACAAAAATGACAGCAGCGAGGTCGAAAAATTAATTATTATTTTTTTTCTTTCACAAAAATTCGGTTCGTTAAAAGTGGCTTCCTATTTGAAAATTATCCTGGCTGTTCGATATTTCTTAATCGTACCACCAAAGTGTAAACGTAAAGTAAATCTTCAAGAGGGGGCTTGCGCTTGAGCTAAGCAGAAACGTCGTCTAACCTGCTCCAACACTACAGGCAATGATTCGGCCTTCGCCTCAAAACTCTCTGCTAGAAAATTTTTACCAAAGTTCGTTCCAACACACACGGCGATCGGTCGCGACTACTGACTATACATTTACCTTACTACGGGGTTCGGCGGGCGGGAATAAATGGCAATTTTTGGGACACGTTTTTCGTTAAGGGGAGGGGGGGGAACGCAGTTACTTAGGGGCTAAGGGGGCTGAATGATGATCAGACGAGAAAATATTTTTTCTTGAAAATTTCTTGAGATGAGAGGAGAGTGTGAGGGTTGCCAAGTGAAGAAAGGGGGATGAAAAACCGTTTTTTCCTTCGAACGGAGAGGGGAGGATTGAAAGGGTGGGTCAAAACTTGACCCCCTGAGGCTGGAAACCAGTTTGTCCCACATTCCAAACGTACGCAACGCGATTCCAGCGGCCTACCGAGATTTTTAAGTAGGATTGACTTTCGTAGCTGTTTAGAAAGAGGTGCGCAAAGTGTTCCCCCGTTGATTTTTTCAGGAATACTAATTAGACAGTGACGTCACATCATTTGACGCGTAATTTGAGCTAGATATGCATGATGAACTTGAATGGGCGGATGCGTCAAGTAAAGTCGTCCGCTAAGGCTTATCCAATCTTGATAAATATTCTTACTGCCTATATCCCTGAATTCATACGGTTGGCATTGCTGAAGAGGCTCGTATTCTTTAGTTGTAAGCTACAATTAATAAAGTCTTTTAACCCTTAGGCCTATTTTCTTTTATTTTAAACACTGGGTTAAATTATGGGTTGGTAAAGCCGTGAAAAACGCCTAAAAAGTAACAATGAACAAGCCTGGGGCTTACCTCGTTTCCTTCAAACAATCAAAATGCAAGTTGTTTGATTACAACTTGCCACGCAATTGGGTAATTATCCAAGGGTGAACTTTCACCTCTTAGCAATTAACGTGAAGTTATGATTATGGGAAAAATCATCAAGTGAAATTCGTATATGACGAGCTTTCTTCAAACGTAACTTGTGGTTACGATTTTCCCGCCTAAATTTGGCGGGAAACGTACATTTTTGGCGCGGTGCAGCTGGCGCCCTCTGTTAAGTAACACGGAAACTAAAACAAGACTGGTAGATCCGTAATAAGGGTTCTAATTTTCTGCAAACACGCTCATTTAGAGGTCAAAGGGCATTTAGTACTAATTCGCTGTTCATCCTGCTGTGAGTATTTTTCACTTTGGCACAAATTCACTGTGAAATAACGCAAAACAATTAGGGAAAACATTTGTTTTATTTGAATAAGGAAAATTTTAAGTACACAAAAAAGTTTTTGAACTTCTCAAAAAAAAAAAAAAAACTTCTTGTTTTTCTAAGTACAGATTTAAAATACATCTTTTTTTATATACCAGCTAAAGATTCGTGATTCTTTAACAATATAATTTAAATACCAGATCTTGACAAAAAAACAACTAATATTGAATAAAAGACTATTTTTGGCTCGTTAACCAGTGTATTAACTATTTATAAATTGTAGTTATATAAAAAAAAAGCTTAAATCTGGATTGTGGCATCGTCATTAACGATTCCGTAAATATATTGTTTGAGAAATTATAAAAGAAGTGTCGTGGTACCAATAATTATGTACAAAAAAAAAAAAGAAATTAAAAATTAATTTCCTGTTATTATTACTAGTAATTATTTTGAAATTAACATTGCACTAATTAGTAAATTCATTAGTAATTTTACACTTGAATTTTTAAACATTTTATCTTTAACATTATGGCAAAAAAAAAGAAAATTAAAAAATCCGGATTTCTTTGAATTTTAAATATTAAAATTAAATTTAATCGGTAGCAATTGCTATTTTCTACTTTTTTTTTCAAAAAGCCAAACTTCAATTAATTTGGCACATTTTTCTGACGTCACTAACTATTAATATTAAACTTGAAAATATATTTATTACTATTTTATTGTGAAGTTGTGGCCCTTATTTTTTCGTTAAAAACTAAATAAAAATTAATTATTATTGGCACTATTTCATTACTCTTTTTAAAAAAAACAAAATTACAACAATTAATGGGGATTTTTTTTAATTAATAAAACTAAGATCTTAATTCCGTTTAAGTACTTAACGCAAAAAAAAAAAAAAAAATATTAACTAGTACAAAAACGCCCTTCTCAATAAACTAACTATTTATTAACCTTTCAGGTCTTTCAAAACTTCCAAAATTTAAATGGTTTGAAAAATAAAACCATAAAGATAAAAAAAAAAAATGTCATGTTATTATCGATTGTGACTCATTACTTTTGAGAATTTAAAAAGAAGAATAGTGACCCATTAATGGTTTCTTTAATTAAGCTGAATTTATGTTAATTATTTAGGTTTGTAAGTCTGAGCAAAATCTATATGATATTTGCGTTATAAAGAGTGCAATACGTCTATCGCATCTAATTTAAAGCTGCCTTGAAAATCTTGCCGCAAATATTTACTAATCGGTGTAATTAAACGATAATTGCTCAAAACTTTACATTCAGATCTGTCTCTTCGGTCTTTGTATCACTGAAAGCTTCCTATTGGTTGAAATACTGCTTAAGAAAACCTTAAAACGTTCGAGATTGTTCCAACTTTTAACGCTAAATTTAATTTAAAACAACTTAGTTTTCATTTAATTTGAACGGATATTAAGCTCCAATATTAAAATTAAAGTAACGGAAAAAATAAATTTAGATCCATTAAACGAACGATATTTAGCAAATAAATGTCTAAATTGTTCAATATATTTTTTAATTAATTAATTAATTAATTAATTATCATTTTCTTTAACGAACTAAAATTAAATTAAATCAGATCATAAACCTTAATTAATTAATCTTAAGTTTGACCCTTAAGTAGAAACAATACAATAAACCCACCTGTTTGTTTCGGTATAAGCGAATACTTCGATACTCTTAACACTTAAGCCGCCTAAAAAACTAACTAACTAAAGTTAGAAACAACTAACTATAACTATAAACTAAACTAAAAAAAAATTATACCTATAAAGAGTGGATACCATTTTTTAAGTAAATTCATTAACCAATTAAAAAAGTTATAAATCCACTAAACTCACAAAAACAATTATTCAGAGAGAGAAAAAAAATTAAGGATAAATTAAATGGACGTTACTTGTGTTTGTGGTTTTTTTTTTTTTTTTTTCACAACAATATTAACAAACAAAACAAAGAGGTATTAGAATAAAGATGATCTCCATCTTATTTCCCAATCTTTTTAGTCTTTAAGTCAAAAAAGGGTTAAAAAAGATCCAAAAAAATCGTTATAAGTTTTTACGGCGAATTTTTTTATCCTTGTTTTCAACATTATCGCAGATGCACGAAAAAAAAAATAATTAAAATAAAATAAAAGTGGGGATGGATAGATTACGAATTTCACAATTAAACCACCGTTTAGACGATACTTTTAACAACATTTGTTTGTTTGAGCTGCACATCTTGGTAAATAAGCCTTTTTGGTAAATAACCAAGTGCCGGTCTTCCTCGATCGATCGATCAAATCGAAAGAAATTCTTATAAATTAAAAATTATTTTAACTATGAACTAAAGCGAAAAAGAAGATTATTTCTTAAATGATTAAATTTGATTTTTGTTTTTGTTATTACGTAATATATTTTGACGAAAGTCAAAAAAATAAAACATTTGTATAGTGCGATTGAAGCCTCGTTTGCTTGTGTGTAATTTTAATCTTAGGAATGTTCGACAATTTCATGTGTTTTTTTGTCTTTTGTTGCGACATGCACAGATCGTTTCATTTCATTTCGTGATAATTAAAGCGAAAGTGAATTAAAAATTAATTAATAGAAGGTTGTGTTGTTAGTTTTAGCTGAGTATATTAAATGTAAGATTAACCGGTACTAAACTATAACTAATAATAGCGAGGTGTTTCTTATATTTTTTAAAATATATTTTAAACCGGGTTAAGTAAGTAAGAGAGACATGAAAATACTACAACATTAACATAGCCACTTAGCAGTGCACCACACGTTTTCTGAAAGGATTACCGGTTTCTTTAATTGATTTAATTATCAATAAATCTGCGGAATTTTAATTAATTAGCTGCAATTAAGGTAATATAAGATGTGTATAAATCTTGATTAATTATTAAGTTTTTAACTAACTTTTTAAACCGTAGTTAAAAACAATTAATGTGAATTCGTTTTAAATTAAAGTTTTAGGTAAATTGTAACTTATTCTTCAAAGCTTTTTCCGTGAAAAGTTGACAACTTTTAAGAAACGTGAGACGCTGCAGCGTTTTAGGCGCACGATAGACGTGGGTGAGTGGTGATTGGTTGGTGGGTGGCAGGTTAGTAGAATCTCAGCTGTTGATTTGTTGGCGAAGGCTAAGGGTTTTTTTTTTTTTTTAATTTTTTTTTTTTTTTTTTGAATGTGATCAGGAGCGAGGTGTTAAACCAAGTGAGAGAAAAATTTGAGAAAGAAAAAAGAAAAAAAGAAATTTTGGTTAGTTGATGTGATTTGAATTAAAATAAAATTAATAAATATTAAAAAATAATTTAATTAAAATTAAAGGGTTTTAGTTCCATTTTTTTTAAAATTTTCTTAATTTAATTTTTAAACCCGAATTATTAAGAATTAAACTGACATTTTTACTGTCAAATTAATTTAATTAATTTAAACTACAATAAATTTTTCATTGGAACTGAACCTTTAATTAAAATTAAATAAAAAATTGGGGTTGTAAAGATAGAAAAATTAATTTGTTTTAAAATAAAAAATCCCAATTTTTTTTTTATTTTAAATCTCTAGCAAAAATTGATTAAAAAAGCGTGGTGTTTTTTTGGTTTTTTGTTTTTATGATAATCTGATTAAAAATCTAAGAGTTAGGGCAAAAAATTAAATTAATCTTGAGCAAGTTAGTCGAAAGAAAAAATTCAAATGCCAATTAGTAAAAAGAGTGCTGCATGATTTTCCTTAAAAATTAAAAATTAAAATCCGTTGATTAAAAAAAAAACCTTACTAAAAAAATCTAATAAAATAAAATAAAATAAACTAGGCCGCACTGCAGCGAAATTTGATAAATTTTATTTAATAATAATAATAATAATATATATATAATAGCGGTTGAAAAAAAAATCTCAAAAAAGTCTTGTATTTTTTTTTTCTCACTGACAATAATTCGCCTAACGCGTCCCGAAGCTAAATTTAAATTAAACTAATTCTGTAACCAGACAGAATATTTTAATTTATCGTTTTTTTTTAATCCATCGTAATTGCCGCGACGAATAAATTTAAGCTACACGAAAAAAAAAAAAAAAAAAAAAAAAAAAAAAAAAATATTTCCGCTCAGCGGAAAATATTTTCAAATAAACTGTACAAAACTTTGCGTAAACCTCTCCGGGGGGCAAAAAAATGGGGGGCGCGCACACACACTAAATATTTTTCAAATATTTACAACCACAAAAAAATATTCTAAATAAACGAAACAAAAAATAATAATAATAATAATAATAACAAAACAACTACGAAAACTAACCTTGAGCTACTAATAATTTTTGTGTATTTTTGTTTTTTTTGTGTTTAAGAAAGAGATCCAGCTCTCTGGTAGGGGTGTTCTCGTACCCCTATGTGACGCCGTTGTTTAACAACTGCACCTATATATGATACAATTAACAAGTTGCGTAAATTGTGACCAAAAAAAAATTGGGGTAGAAAAAACAAAATGACTATAAATTTGAGTACGATATTGTATACAGTTAAATTGTATTTGGATGATGTTAAACGTGGTAAATTAAATTATATTTTACAATTGATAATATATTATGATAGAGCACATTAAGAGCTTCAAAATGAACCAAATTACGTCGAAATCGGTCAAAAATTAAGCGAGTTACGAAACATTTTCCTGTATTTCATTTTTTACGTTAACGTTAACGTTAAGTCCGTCCGTAAGTCTTATACAATTGCTGGAATATTGTCCATATTTTTCTTTAATATAATTATTATTTAATATACCTAATTTATGAAGCTCTTAATGAAGTCTATCATAATTAATTATCACTCATAAATTATAAATTATCAATTAGCCCATTTAACTTTTTAACCTTTAAACTTAAGTAGCGAAAACCTTTAAGCACCCCCTACGTAATAAATATATATTTTCATCTGAAAGCGAATAACACGTCCCTATAATGTATATATATATATATAAATTTAAGCGTAGTCCCTTCCAATTAAGGCGTAATTAATAAAATAATTAATTAAACTAAATCTAAGGTAGTTTTTCCATAAACATTAGAAGAAAAAAAATTCTATAGCGAAAAATAAATATATATGTATATAAAGCATGCAACAAAAAAAAAAAAGGAAAAAAATGCCAAAAAAGCATTGCCTAACAAACAATAACGAAAAAAGCAAAAAAAAAAAAAAATCCCCATATTTTCAGACAAAAATATAATAATTAAAAAGAAAAAAAAAACTTATTTTTAAACAATGGGGCAAAAAAAAAATTAATTATTCAAATTTAACATTACTAGGCCTAAAAACGTTTCAACTTCTCTTTTTCCTAACAAAACATGGTCCCAGTATAATCTCCAAAATTCTGTGCACCAAATTTTTTGGAAGATTGGTTTTGGCACAACATTTTTTTAACGCGCAAATTATTAAAAAAAAAATGGCGTATTTTAAAGATAATTGATTAAAGTTCGTGATATTCTTTTATAAATTTCCCCGAGAGCGTATTTGATTTCTTTTTATATTAATTAATTAATTAAATAAATTTTAAATTGTTCTTTTGCATAATTAATTTCTTTTAAAAAATTTACGTGAAAAAGCGTTTTGAAAAAAATTTATATCAATTGTTGATCTAATAATATAATAATAATAATAATTTAAAGCGATAACTTGTCCTAAAAATATCTTTTGGTTTAAAATAATTTTCTCCTTAATTAATTAATTAATTAATTAAGTAATTAATATTTTCAATTAATATAAATTTTTCTCTTCCCTGAGAGGATAATTATGGCTAAAAAAAATAAGTAATCAGAAAAATAACCTAAACTCGAGTTGTAGCGGATTATTTTCGTAAACTGGGGATAGTTCGATTTGATATATCACAGATTTCTGCTTTTGCGGTCTCTTCGTTTGATTTTTTGTGTGGAAAAAATAAGCCCAAATCAAAAAAGGCGCGTTGATTCTTTTTGATTCGAATTTTTTGTAGCTCTACGTGTATATTTCGCTACAAATGTATTTTGTTTTTTAACATTAAATTACCGCACATTATGGGCGATAACTAATCAGGGAAAATCTTAAGTAGCAGACGAAAAAAAATGAAATTGTAACACCATGCACGTGCTATTTAAATTTCCTTTCTTTTTTATATTTAGGACTACTGGTCTATTCCCTATAGCTTGTTTTATAATAAACTGTAAAAAATAAAAAGAAACAAAAATCACAGGATTTAGTTTTTCATTTCATACAGAGCGTTTCTGCGGTTGAATGTTATTATAATTGGCTACCCGAGTGCAAAAATGTAAATGGATTGTGTTTTTACATGAACAGGCTTCCAAAACGTACGCAATCTCAGAAAGCCAATTAGCCTTATTCCTGATCAGCGCCACCTACCCATAGCGGCGACTTTGAGAACTACTGTAAGCGGCAAGCCAATCAGATGTCGCTAAAATCTGGTGACGTCACTGACTGGCACTCTCGGGTCTTACCAAAAATGACGTCACCAGATTTTAGCGACATCTGATTGCTTGCCGCTTACAGTAGTTCTCAAAGTCACCGCTATGGGTAGATGGCGCTGATCAGGAATAAGGCTAATTGAGCTATTTCAGTTGTAACGTCAGCGCCTAGGTACAACGTCACGGCATGGATAAAGAATGCGCGTGAGGAAATTTGTTTTCACTCTACAGGATAGGCAACTCCCTATCTCGAACGACAGATTATTCTGTATATACTCTATTGCAACATCGGTTGTCAGCACGCGCAAAGCTAGGTCTCTATGTAATTTAGCCTTGCGCGTGCTGACAAGAGACGAGCCTCGAGCTAAAAAGTTCGCGGATATTTTAAATGCTGGAGATCCTGAAGTTTTTTGTCTCTTGACAGCACGTACAAAGCTTGGTTATATAGAGACCTAGCTTTGCTCGTGCTGACAACCGATGTTGTAACAGAGTATATACAGAATAAGCTGTCGTTCGAGATAGGGAGTTGCCGATCCTGTAGAGTGAAAACAAATTTCATCACGCGCATTCTTTATCCATGGTCACGGGCTTAGCTTTGGCAGTGGGCGGCCATGTTTGGTACCGTTTTGCTTCTATGGGCAAATAGCATGGGTGACAAGTGACACTAAGGCTTCTGAGATAGCTCTAGAGACCCTTTCGATGTAACTAAGAGGGAAAGACACGGGGTAAAACTTTGCCTTCCACCTTGCTTTTTGGCGCCTGTGCTGTACTCTTTTTGTATCATGAGAGTGCGCATAGACCTATGGCAATGTATCAACCCAATTGTATGTCCCGATACTGAGAGTTGCCTACGTCCTATTTGACATCGAAAAGGTCTTATTGGTTTCAAGGAAGAAAATTACTTCATCGTGGCCAATTAGTTTCTCTCTATACCCATAAGTTTATAAGATACGTTCCATAAGTATGACACTTCCTATACTTCGTAATGCTAGAGACTTACTAAGAGCTAGTTCGAGAACGACAAGCGAGAATTGACTACACGCGGTTATACAGTCCATCTTCCTATTTAGTCGGTACTAAGCCCCTTGACAGTGCCTCACCAGGCGTCACTTTATGAAGTTTCACCTATAAGTCACTTCATGACAAGCTCTCAGTAACCAGTGACAAAACTTACGGAACATATCTTATGAACTTAGAAAGTGTTGTTGAAATATCTTCGAACTTTGTTGTGCCATTTGTGAACTGTCGATCCTTCGCGAAAATAGGAGCCTATATGCTATATTGTACACTATAGCGAGATATAGTGCAACATATCCAAACCCTGAACCCATGGTAAAGCAACCCTTATTTGTTCAGACAATTTACCATCAAAGATGCCCTAACAATCTTTAAGTTCAAAGTTACTCGCGAAATTATTCTAAAATAAAAACTTCCCTCGCTCTCAGGTAGCCATTTGTGTAAGATAAAAGAAAAATCAACCATTTTCAATTATAGTTTTTTTTTTTTGAAGGAAGAATATGAAATATTTTAGTAAAGAATGGTCATCATCGGCCAAGAAATAACGCACCAGTCGCCGCGGCGTGTTCAGCGGATGGATATTCCGCTAGCAAGGGAGAGGTCAAGGCGGCGTATTGATGATAATCGTATGGAGTGTAAAGCAGTCCATCGGCCTGAGAGATTAGGGGCGGAGGTCCACCTCCGTTGAGCAAGGCGGCCGCCGTGCTGGCGTTCATGGGCAGACGAGGAGAGAGGATGAGAGGGGCGCCCAAGGGCTGACCACCAGGACCCCGAAACTGCGTTGTCGAGAAGGCCATTGCTGTGTGCGGAGTAATGATTCGTGGAGATTCGGTGGCTTCGCAAGAACATTTAAAGAACAGAGTTAGACCAATCGCCTTAATTGTTCATATTGTTTAGCCAAGATATTTTGACCTCCCATTCGGGATTACACATAGTTTTTGGACTAGGAGGATTCATACCATTTACACAAGGTATGACTCAAAAGCCAAGCCTCCTTGTGTAAATGGTATGAATCCTCCTAGTCTGTAAACAATGCACAAGATAACTTTGGGCTGCTGGTTAGTTAGAATGCGGTGACGTGTACAATCGACGCAATGGAGTTTTGAACGATAAATACCATACATACCAGCGATTTTGGCATTAGAGTCTCTGTAAGTGCCATTGATAATGGCGAGCTCCATTAGCTGCCTCTTCTTTAGTTCGTCTTCACCTTCTGTGACTGGCACTAATAATTTTTGGACTTCCTCGATGGCTCGCTGTATTTTGACTGTCGCTCTATTTGGGGTGTCGTCCACCGTGATTAAGACATGGAGATCGTCGCTCAAATGTTCCCAGTTTTGTTTACCTCGATTTTGTTCTTCCTGCGTTTGTTTTATTTTTGTTATAGTTTCTCAAATCAGGGATAGATTTAATTTTAGAAGTAGGAATGGAGAAGAGAGTAATGTGGGCACGCGTCAAAGTCCCGGACTCCCTTCCACGGGACAGTGGGGGTGTGAAAGAAGAGGTGGGTCATAGCGACAGAGGTAAAAATGAATTACGTATTTTTCACCGTCCCTGTCAGCAACGTCATCAAAACGTAGTTTAAGTGAGCCAATAAGATAATTTAAACTTTTCGTTACGTGTTTGAGGGAGGGGCTCTATACCGGGCTATGAGTCGGACTGAAGTAAATACTAACCGTTCTCCGTTCCTACTTCTAAAATTAAATCTATCCCTGCTCAAATTTAGTTTCCAGAAAACACTCATAAATTCAATATGACTAATTCGTTTGAAGGCGAAGCAAATCAAGACCTAGTTATTCGATTCCGTTAGAAGTTCATTCAACTTTAGTTAAGAGTTTTGTCCAACAACTTAGAGCCAACAGAGAAGAATTCAGGGTTAAAGAAATTCGAATTCGCGTCATAACATAATAGGGCGATTTTCGAATTTACAACCTTTCTCTACAGTGGTTCTGGCAAAGAGGACAGACTAAGAAAAATTTTATTCTTGAAACAATATAAGAAAAAGATAGTTGGCGACACTGGTAGACCTATTTTAGTTCAAGTACGTAAATGAATCGAATAACTGAAGTCCCGTTCAACTTACAACCTCCCTTTTATATTACAAAACAATAGCGATAAATTAGTAATATTTAAACGGAGCCAAATGCTACTTACGTCGTTAGTCAAATTCCAAACAACAAAATGGAAGCAATAATTTGTTAAGTAATTTCGTTAGTAATTAACGTTTGTTAAGAGCGACACTTACAATGCACTAAGAAGTAAGTTTTTAATATTTTTGAATAGACAGGGTTCGTACGAAATTTTTACATTGAAAATCTCTGACTTTTCCAGGTTATCCCTGACCATTTTCAGGTGTTTACCAGAGCCAACTTCATCACACTTGGCTAATATTTAGCATTGCATGAAAAATGGTTTGATATACTAAACAAAATCCCTGACATATCCCTGAATTTTTAGGAAAATGTTTTAAATCCCTGACTTTTTCCCCTATTTTCCATATCCCTGACTTATCCAGGTTATACAGGTTCCGTACGAACCCTGATAGAAGCGACCAATGTCCAAATTGCAAAACAGGGTTTTTAAAAGTATTTTGGCCGCTAACCCCTCAAAAATTATGTGAAGTAATTTAACGAATGGTAGTTTTATAACATTATCGGTTTCAGCATAAGTTTATAAGATATGTTCCAATGGTATGACACTTCCTATGTTTCGTAATGCTAGCTCGAGCTAGTTCGAGAACGACAAGCGAGAATTGACTACACTCGGTTTTTACAGCCTATCTTCCAATTGACCATTACGGAAATGACGTACTGAGAAGCCAACCCACAGGGGCGAGGTCGCCATTTTGGTATTCTTCCCAATCCTCGTCATTGTTACACTATGGTACATCGCTCGAGCGGCTCGAAACTTGAAAGAGGGTCCTGTTTGCGCCTGATTAATCACATAAACCTGTAAACCCTCGCGACAAGAGACGCCAGACGGAGCCCCAGTTCACTGCACGCAGGAGGCTAACCAACTCGCACTGCCTCTACCGGTGCTTCTTGGCGCCAGTGAAGAAAACCCCTGTACGTTGTTTTTCTGTATGAAATTTCCGAAATGGTCTATTTAGTCTATACTAAGCCTTAGACATCGTCTCACCAGGCGTCGCTCTACCTCGAATCTATGACCTACGTCACTTCATATCAAGATCTCAATAACCAGTGAGAAACTTATGGAACGTATCTTATGAACTTATGGATGGTTTTAGGTTATGACAACATGTCAAACACCACCCACACACCCACCCACCAAACCAGCCCAAGTTCCTACTCAAAGAAATTAGCCCCCCAAAAAAATGTTCGGGAATGTGAAACGTGTTTTGTTTATTTCCTACCTTTTTCTTATCCCTCATGGAGCCCTTCCCTCGCACCATTATTTTACAACCAGTCTCTTGCTCTAATTGTTTGGCAGTCATTCCACGAGGACCCAAAATTCGACCAACAAAATTATACTAAAAGAGGACAACAAAATATTATTTATCTTAATTTTTAATAAACACTGGATATTGAAGCGAAACGAGGGGTTTAAAAAAATTTAATAAAGCTCCATAATGGCTTACGTCTGGATGGTCTTTTACTGGAACATATACTTTTTCAGATCTAGTCAAGACTGCGCCCTCAGGTTCGGGTAAATCGAGAGGTTCTTTTCGCATTCCATTTATTTGAAATAACGAACTCCGAACT
This sequence comes from Phalangium opilio, assembly GCF_054372755.1. Lineage (NCBI taxonomy): Eukaryota > Metazoa > Arthropoda > Arachnida > Opiliones > Phalangiidae > Phalangium > Phalangium opilio. The sequence goes on from NW_028324226.1 coordinate 5,256,911, forward strand.
TTGCCAATTTCTGAAAATACAAAATAAAAACAAAAAATTGTTTTATTGCTATTTTACATGAAATAGGAATAACAAAAAACTTTGTAAAATTATAAATTTTTTCTAATTGGTGCACCGAAACCATTATACCAAATAAAATACAACATCTTGTTCTTTATGGAAGATTATAAGAGGATAAAACAGCGAGCGACATGACCCCCTAAGTAAGCAAAACTATGTCAGTACCCGAATATGCAATTTTTGATCCTCATGTTGTAGTTTGAGAAATGTGGAAGGGCGACAAAATTATAGTTCTTTCGGTTACAGATTTAAACGAGCAATACAATTTTAGGAACACCTTTCCAGGTTCTTTTCCCCATATATTTTCAGGCGCAAGGCCATGGTAATGGTTATTTTCAGTTGGGCAACCCGTCCAGGGTAAACTTACTCAAGCCCCAAAATTTTCCTCAATTTTACTAAAAATTATAATTTTCCCAGATTTTTCCCGTGGGTTTAAGAAAAACTTGCGTGTGACATTTACTAAATAAATAAATATAATTTCCCTCGAGTTTCCCCTGAATTTTAATAATAGATTTCCCGGAATTTTCCCGAAATTTTACTAAAATTTGTAAATTTCCCTGAGTCTTCCCTTAATATTTAGCCAACAATTTATTTCCCTGACACATCCAGGTTCTCCGGGTACCTTGGTTTGTAAGAACCCTGAAAATGCTTCTGATGGTCTTTGATGAATTAAGTTTTTACTCTAGTTGACAGTACAAAAACCCCTTTCATTTGTTTACTAAACAAAATAAACTAACGTTAAGTAAGAGTTAATTTAAAATCCAACAACAAAAAATTAGTTCTCTGAAACACGTTACTTAGTTTCGTCTCTTTGCAACAGTTAACTAACACACACGCATGATATGGTGTTGATGGAGAATCTAAATAAAGACTGCTCATGGTAGATCTGGCCTAAAATTGCCAAGCTAAAAATACATTTTCGTTAAAAGCAACGTTTTTTGGCCCCAATATAGTATCCTCCAACTCAAACGCAACTACGTATCATAATCAGACATTTTTTGCAGGAAAATATTGGACTAGGACCCAAAAAAAAGAGTGACTTAAATATCTGAACTGATTCAACTGAAACGTAATACAGGAGGAACCACCTGAGAAGGCGTAAATTTAAAATTGGCCCTAATAGATATGATGAATCAGACATTACGTAGCGGATTTGCCAAGGAAATAAGTTATAAGGCGTTTAAAGGAAAAGTTCACCTAACAAAACATTATAGCTTAACAAAAAACGGCCTTTTCCTAAATATAAAATGAAAAAACATTAATGATCTCTTATTACAAAATAATTAGTAAGCATTTAATTAGTCTGAAAAACAATCAAGGACTACTGCGCAATCCGCCATTGGTTTAGTGGCTGCTAGCTGGAACCTCCCACCCCTACCTCTCTTAGCCTGTGGGAATTCAACCAATCCCGTAAGGGTAAGAGGATCGGGCTAGCAGACGCCACTAAACCAATGGCGGGTTGCGCAGTAGTCCTTGATATTTTTTAAGACTAATTAAATGCTTACTAATTATTTTGTAATAAGAGATCATTAATTTTATTTAACATTTTTCCTTTTATATTTAGAAAACGGCCGATTTAGCAGACGCCACTAAACAAATGGCGGCACGGTAGTCCTCGTTTTTAAGACTAAATTAAATGCTAATTATTGTGTAATAAGAGATCGTTTATTTTATTTTAATATTTTTCCTTTTATATTTAGAAAAAGGCCGTTCTTTTAAGGTATAATCAGGGATAGATGCAATTTTAGACGTAGGAATAGAGAACAGAGTAATGTGGGCGCGCGTCAAAGTCCCGGACCCCCTTCCTCGGGACGGAGGGGTATGAAAGTAGAGGCGGGTCATAGCGACAGAGGTAAAAAGGAATTACGTATTTTTCGTCGTCCCCGTTAGCAACGTCATCAAAACGTAGTTTAAGTCAGCCAATTAGATAATTTAAACTTTTCGTTACGTGTTGGAGGGAGGGGCTCTATAATGGGCTATGAATCGGACTGAAGTAAATACTAACCGGTCTCCATTCCTGCTTCTAAAATTAAATCTATCTATGGTATAATTAACTTTTCCTTTAACATCAAGATAGGTAAGAAGTTTGATACAGTTTTACTAGTAGTGGTGGTGGTATAGTAGCGGGAGAAATGCAGGAAATTTAATTTTGGGCAAATCCAAATTTACACCGGTCGTCAAATAAATCACACTCTCCTATACATACATAGCAGGTACCCAGTTCCAAGTGCCAAGAAACTGTCAACCAAAATTTTTTGAAGTAAAAACTCCCGCAAGAACTCGGAAAAAGTTAGACGGATGAAGATGAGGATAAACCCCCCAAAACCAGAAGTAAATTAACACGAAGTAAAAGTTCCATTTCAAATTACATTCCCCTTCGTTAAGAGGACGTGAACCATGATTAAACTACAGATTTACGCGTTCTAGAAGGAGCTGGAGCATCATCCGTTTTGAAACCCCTGACAGAAGCTTTAGTCTTCTCTTCCCTCCTACCATTTCAAAGGTTCATAGCCAATAGAGGTAAAGGAAACGTCAAATGACGTCATTGCAAGTTTTATTTACTCCTGGAGTCCTGGGTTTGTTTGGCACAATAATATTTTTAGAATCCAATTCCCTGACTTTCTCCCAGGGGTTGGGTAGAGCTAACTATACTGTGTGGTACATAGGAGCTTCCCCACAATACACAGGTACGTTTTACGGTGGAAAAACTGTAGTTGTATGAATATATAATGTTATATCTCATACGAAAGAAATAAGAGGTCTATTTTCTACTCTTTTAAGTTTCTGCATTTTCTTAATTGCGAGGGAGTGAGAGTTACCGTTAATGCTGCAATGCGGAATGAGTTTGGTATTGGTCGCCACTATCAAGGAGTAGACTTATTGTCAGTTACCTTACCTATGACAGCGCTGTCAATATTACGTGTATTTCTTCTAATGCAGTCAAACGTATATTGTAAACCGATTAGGCAGAGTAAATGGTCCCTCGGTCATTAGTGGCATGGAAACACACAAATTTCACAACTGAAGTTTATCAGCAAATAAAATTTTAAATTTTGGTGTGAAAAAAAAATTGACTCAAAAATAATTGATATTTTATAACGCGTTTTCGAAGTTGAAAAATATTAATATATGGACCTTCAGCCAATATACAATCTCTATTTTTATCTCATTTTAATTTTTAATAATGTCAAATTACGTCGTCCACGAGGGCTTTCACTTTATTGCAATATTTAACGAAATTTGGTTAAAACTTCCTTTAACACGTTTAAGTATCTTGTGCATAGCGGGAAAGCCTAACGCCTAGAGTGCATTACGAGCCAATACTATTAATACTTAATTGTTCGTATCTTTTTTAATATTGTAGATAGAAACATGGTTCCAATTGACATATTCATTATTTTATACGCTCTTTCGATTAAGAAAGATAAAGATTCTAGATCGACATATCCCTCTAATATATGACCTTCAGCAGCTATCTTTTACTCTTTAAAGTCATCCTAATTTCTAATAATTTCCAAATGCAATCCTCCAAAGGGGCTTTCACTTTCATACAATATTTGGTTAAAACGTCCTAGGCCTATAAATAGTTTAATTATCTCTACATGGTCTGCTAATTTTCGACGACTATATGTTCATTTATCGCACCTAAATGACACGGAATCTAGCTATCTTCCCAGTCTAGAGTTAATTCCCTAACTAGTGGCAAAAATAACTGGGCGTCCTAAATCTTAAAACAATCATTAATAACATCGAATTAATATATTTCTGATATAGCGGGACTAAGTTAAAGCTAAGAAAAAACGAGTTCTTTCACTGTGGAGATAACCGTCTTTTCGTTTGAAAAAGCACCAAACGATTCGGAGCGCGGAGAAATTTTTTCAGCAATTTTTTTTACTTTGAAAAGAGCTGCCGAGTGCGCTACAAAGATTTTGAGGTTATTGCGGTATGCCAAATTTGGTTGGGATAATATTTCCATATAAATCTGGATATTACGCCCGTTATGGTGCGCTTGTCTTGGTTGGGTCGGTACTCTACCTACGCGGATAAAATTGGCGTTTCTTTATGGGGCTTCTTATCCATTATCATAGATAGATATATCATATCAGGTATTGAATTATTTTAAGTCAAGTTCAAACCACAGCGAGCGCGGTGTATAATAATACACCTAACTGTTATCTAGTGTATTTGACTGACCTCCATTTGGAAATTAACGAGATTCCTCGAAAATATTTCATAGATAATCATAATTTCAAGAAATAAAAAACGTCTTAACCTTAATTCGAATGAAGCCGATAATTCGAGCAACCATTTTCCAAGATGGTTGGTTAACATAAAACTATAATATCACCAGAATCGCCGTAATTCTTCAATACAAATTTCATTCAAGGAGCTTTTCCAAATTCCTCTTTTATTAGTACAAAAGTCAACAACATTGCGTTGGAAAATGATCAAGTATCATGAACTTAAATGGTAGTACCAAGAAGGGATATCTAGTTTACTAGGGAGAAGTTATAAGATGCCTAAGTATTCGAACGCCAGACTCCCAGTCCCCCTTTCAAAATACAAGGGGGGACGTAAAAGGAGGCCGGGCTATTTCGCCTCTCCTCAGTCGGAAAATACGTAACTTTCGTCATTCGCGTCGCGCTGACGTGAGTTTTCAAGAACCAATGAGATGCTGGTTGTAATTTAAAGGCGGGGATTAACGCCGGAGCGGCCGGACCTACGATTGGACTGGAGATAAAGCTAGAAATGTGGTGAATATAAACCTTCTCCCTAGTAAACTAGATATCGCTTCTTGCTCTCAGTAACCAGTGACTTATGGTAGTAAATTCCTCACTCGTAAAGTTAATTTGCCAATCTGTTAACACAAATATCATCGCGGCTTTCCCTGAACACGGTTTGAACTATACACAAGGAAAATAATTTAAAATACAAAGTTTTTCAATTCACCCCGACTTGAATTGAAAGAAGATTTAAATAGTAATATAACAGGAACTATTTCGACGTAACAGTGGGGGAGAGGGAGTTGGGTGGATGGGTGGGTTATAACGGGACCTAATAAGATATAACGAGACATTGCGACGCGTCGTATAAATCACGCTTGAACAAATTAAGGAAAACAAAACGAGGAACAAACACACACCTAGATAGAAACACGAACGGGGCTATCTTTTTGTGTTACAGTATAGAAGGATAGATAGTTAGGAAATTTTGACAGGAGATTATTTTATTAAAAACTAGCTATAGATACATGTATATAAAAACACGCCTTTTTTCTTTTTCAAAAGATATATTAAATTGCGTCACTCCCAACAGTATATAGGAAATAAAATTGAGAAATAATTAAGTTTAGGAAAGGTTAAACGCCCCATTTTCAAACCCTCAGTGAATGAAATGGAATGGAATTCTAGCATAAGTTTATAAGATATGTTCCATAAGTTTCTCACTGGTAACCGAGAGCTTGTCATGAAGTGACGTAGGTCATAGATTCGAGGTAAAGCGACGCCTGGTGAGGCGCTGTCAAAGGCTTAGTACACACTAAATAAGAAGATGGACTGCAAAATCGAGTTTAGTTAATTCTTGAGTTGTTCTCGAACTAGCATTACGAAGTATAGGAAGTGTCATACTTATAGAACATATCTTATAAACTTATGGTGCACTTCAAGAGAGTTTAGTTAATTGTTCTCGAACTAGCATTACTAAGTATTGGAAGTGTCATACTTATGGAACATATCTTATAAACTTACGGTGCACTTCAATAGAGTCTCAGCTGTGGTTTAGTTTATAGACTTATGAATTTAGTTTGTACAATTTTTTTCTAACTATTTAACAGAACTTTAAAACTCCAATTGGCTCAATTTTGAAATTTACCACAACTTCAATAAAGATTATCTCACTCACATTAACACCCAAACAAGTCTTATTTCTTTACAGACATTACCATGCAGATAAATGTTTAATTCTGACAGATATTTACTAGATAAATGTAGGTTTTTGACAAATAAACCGAGAGAGACTATTTCACCCTCCCTTTAAGAACAAACAATCAAACACATTAACATTCCGCAACGACAACCCCGATGACCGACGACGCCTTGCCAAAAACCTCTAAATAGCGAATTTTATTTTTCAATTAAGTAGCGATCGTTAACATTTGGCAGATTGATTAAAAGTCGCAACAGCGGCGGCGGCGTCGTCGAGTGTTCCTCTTAACACAGTGACTCTCTTATCAAAACCGGCCCCTTCGATTTCTCAAGAATTCATTCGCATTACTAAGAATATAAGTGAGACTAAAATTCTAAATTTAGTGATACCCTGTCAGCACGTCGGGCATATTTATTTTTACTTTTCGTGCACCCATTTTTAAAGATGGCGGCAAATCGAGCCCCAAAAGCCATGCATAAAGCTTATCTATAGGATATAGGAAATAACTGTACTAAATATTATTCAGGGTTCGTACAAAATTTTTGGAATGAAATTCCCTGACTTTTCCAGGTTTTCCCTGACTAAATTCCACAAATTTCCCTGACCTTTTGCAGTAACGTACATGGCGAACATATATGAAAATCAATCTAAAATCACTCTAATCATTTTTGAACGAGTTGTTATTGTTATAAAAATAAGTCGACTATTTGGTTTAAATTTAACTTTAAGCAAAGCGAGCGAAGGGAGCTCCGCGATTTTGGGGCTCTGGTCAAATCTCAGACAACACTTTGTCTGATACTGTTATCCAGACTTTCCCTCTAATATATTTTTCCCTGACTTTTCCAGGTTTTCCAGGATTTCCAGGTAGTGTACGAACCCTGTTATTGAAATCGGTTGAAACGCGCAATTAACATAAAGATTGATTTTTACATTTCTTGCGGCCATTTTTCAAGATGGCGGCGGATTGGAAAATCTTTATTAGTGCGTGCTAACTACTTAAATTTCAGCCTTCTAGCTAAATCGGTTTGCGCTGGGCGGCGAATATCAGTCAGTCATTCATGAATACATATAGATAACAGGAATCATTGTGCAATTTCTATGCGGGTTTTGTGGGCCGGGCTTGAGTACTTTCCGTCACGCATCATATTTATGACGTCTTTCTAACTGTGATTACAATGGTTGGTAGCAACGAGAGGTCGGGTGCTCGCGCTAGGTTCAACAGGCAGCGAGATTTTATTCACAAGGTAATTGTAAGTCTAGCTCTTCCCACAAAACCCGCCTAGATACGTTGATAAAATGGTTCCGACACACTGTATGAATTCCTGCTTCTACTTATATACATTAACTAATCTATTAAAAATTTAATAAAAAATTGAGAGTGCGATCTATACATGATTTTATCAGAGTTAAACCAAAATTTAGCAGACGAAATTCGGTAACAATGTATGCGAAGATGGTATAGTCAAGTCCCCATGTTCTTAGTAACGTGAATGAACTCTTTAAAGTTTTTTCAATACAACATAGAAAATTCCGTACAGTACTCTACGAGAGTAACGTAGAAGAAACAAGGACGGTTGAAATTTTTAAGTGGTGACACAGGGATTTGGATTTACGCAATATTAATGGTAGAACGGGGCGAAAATTACTCCTACATTTCTGTAAAAGCATCAGCGGATCAAGCAGAGAGACCTTTCTTTAGAAATGCATTCATTCGAAGTTAGTAAATAACACTTCCTATCGTTCGTGACTCGCAGTTTTATTTCGTTTTGTTCTTTGAGTAACCAGGAATACATACAACCAATAGGAATCATTGTGTAACCATTTCCTCAACGTATCTAGGCGGATTTTGTGGGAGGAGCTGAGCCTCATCATTATTTATGCCGAATTTTACCTGACGCTAATGCATCTCGCCGCGCGTTGCACCTCGCGTAGCTACCAACCAATCAATAGTACTCAAGACCTACCTTTAAAAATCGCGTAGAAATTAACGCGGGTGATATGAAGGGCACAGTTATTCCTACAAGCTGTATATATTCCTGGTGTTCCGGCATAGAACTAAGGTTTCTTACAGACAGCTTTCATTTGGGGACAGTAGTACGTAACACCCTCAGGAGACAGGAGTTCTAGCAGAAATACTGAGGGATTTCTGCCTTTTCCCTGCATTGAACCCGAATCTTAGCTACAGTCCCAACTGTAAGACTTTTATTATAGACTATTCCAAAAATTACTCGCAGAGAAACCAACACACAGGAGGGGAGGCCGACCTTAGGTAATTTCCCTCGCACCAAGATGCAACGTCAGACGGAGCCCCAGTTCAATATACGCGGAGGGACTCGAGGGAGGCTAGCCAACTCGCACTGCCTCTAACGGCGCTTCTTGACGCGAGGCAAATGACCCTAGAAGATGACCCCCCCCCGGTCGCTATGGCGTTTTCTCCTCTTTACGAAATTAACGAAACGATCTATTCGAAATTACAATATCAATAACCTTATTCTTAGTTAGTGTAGCCAAGAAGCGATATCTAGTTTGCTAGGGAGAAAAATAAGATGCCTAAGTATACGCACGCCATAGTCCCAGTCCCCCTTTCAAAATACAAGGGGGGACGTAAAAGGAGGCCGGGCTATTTCGCTGCCTCTCCCCAGTCGGAAAATACGTAATTTTCGTCATTCGCGTCGCGCTGACGTGAGTTTTCAAGAACCAATGAGATGCTGGTTGTAATTTAGAGGCGGGGATTAACTCCGGACCTACTATACGTTTGGACTGGAGATAAAGCTAGAAACGTGGCGAATTCATACCTTCTCCCTAGTAAACTAGATATCGCTTCTTGATGTAGCATTATGTGTTCTAAACACATTAACTTAAAATTAATTTGCTTCTGACTACGCAGTTTGAGATTAAAAGAAAAGAAAAAAACCCTGAGACAGAACCAGAAAGAAAAAAATGTGGCAGACCCCCTTGAGGGCATATCCATATTTTTCTATAACCGAAATACAATTTAACTTGACACTAAAACAGAAGCTACGTATAATACATTGCAAATGACGTAAGAAAAACACCATAATTCTGTTGTTCCCCATACTGCAAAGTCATATATGAAATTGACATAATCACGAGAGGGTCGTTTATTTTCTACGCTTACGTTTTACTTTTTTATTTTTTTGTCTTTTTCTTATTCCAAGTCCTTTCTAGAAAACTATAACCTAACCAGCGATGGTATTCATTTGGGACGCGGAATTAATTGAAGAATGAAAAACATATTTATATTCTCTTTAATTAGTGTTTTAATGCATTGCTATCGCCTTAAGCCTAATGGTATAAAGTAATAATTAAAAAGACACTAAGAATAAAAAACCGAATTAACATCGTCGCATTATTATTACCACAAAAGGAGAAAAATTTTCAAATATGAATTTAAGAAAGTGTAACTAGTAATTTTAAAAGTTTTGTTTCGGTAGTTTTTTTACGTTTTTTATACACAAAAACGTTACGAATGTTTTAAATGGGAGGGGGCAAAACAAAGAGTTTTTGAGTTCAGTTTGAGTTTTAAAAAAATAGGGCCAAATAATAACGATAAAATAAAAACTTATTGCTTAGTCAAAACATTCCCATACTTGGCTCAATTTAATTTAACGGTTCTTTATTTTAAAAGGGAAGGTTCGTTTTCTTTTCTATTTGAAATAAAATAATATTTTTCAATCGGAACTACGCGTCTATCTACAATGTTAAAGAAGATACGAGAAATTAAGTTATCAAACTGGAGCCAACGAGTTACGCCCAGGCAGTCAAAATCAGATTATTAATTCGTTGGACCACTATTTTAGTTAAAGCCCCGAGTCTTGCTGGTCCCCGGGACTACTTTAATAATTCCAAATTAAATTCATAGGGTAAGCATAAGTTCAAAAGATATGTTCCATAAGCTTGTCATGAAGTGACGTAGGTCATAGATTCTTGTAGAGCGACGCCTGGTGAGGCGCTGTCAAAGGCTTAGTACAGACTAAATAGGGAACTGGACTGCAAAATTAACCGAGTGTAGTCAATTCTCGCTATAGTCATTCTCGAACTAGTTCGAGCTATAAGTCTCTAGTAGTATAGAAAGTGTCATACTTATGGAACATATCTTTTAAACTTATGGTAAGGGATACTGGTCCTTGGGACTAGTTTAATAATTAAAGTCACCAGGAGTCCCTAGTCCGGAGGACAAGTTTGGAAAATAATCCTTATTTGAAGCCTGGTTAGGCCTATCTGAGAAGCAGACGACGCTGTGGTATTAAGTTCAAACTTACGACAGAAAGGCCTACGCGTTGGCTCAAGTTACGTTAATAACTCGAGTCGCACCATCTTTAATATTGTAGCAACACGCATTTGTAATTCCAATTTGAATATTCATTATTTGACACGCTATTTCAAACACCCTGCGCCGTTTCCTTTAGTTTACTAAATATTAAATAAGAGTTGTTTATTTGATGCGTCAACTTCAGCAACTTATATTACACAACACTCATAACTTTCAATAAAAAAGATCTACCAAAAATAGAAAGGAAAAAAACCCTTTACTAAATTACTCCACCCGATCTGTTCATTCAATACATATAATTAATTTGGTTTTGGCAAGAATGTCTAAATCGGCACGTGGCACACAGACAGATTAGCAACCAAACAACATCATTTAAACCTAATTTAACTTTTCTTTTTTTCGGTTCAAAGATGAAAAAAAGCGGAAAAAAACAAAAAACATTGAGGTAGCAAACAATCTCCCGCGCAACCGAAATAAAAGATTGGATAAGTTCCAAAATCCTTTTATTTTTTTCTTTCATCTCTTGTTTTTCGTTTCAATTTATACTCAATTCAAAGTATTGTAATGGCAGTTAAAATTCCGAAGCCGTTTCAGTTCCAACCCTATAAATTAATTTGAAAGGAAAAACCTTCCCCTCTTAAAGGCCGACTTCCATCGAAAAGAGTTCTAGCGTCGCATTTTACTAATTGTCGGGTCAAAGGAAACAAATTCAAACACCAGTTTTTAATAGGTTATTTCCAGGACTATATATTCTTAGCAGACTCAAACTATATTTCAAAAAACTACAATAAAAATTCCCAAAAACCTCGCCCCCACTTTATAACAATTAAAAACTCCGTAACTTCTCCCTACGCAATTGTACTAAATTCAAATTTCCCTAACATCTAATGAGTGACTCTGAATTGACGATCCTGATCATTTTGCACTAATTTGAAAATTCCCAAAACGTTCCCCTGAAATTTGTGCATTCATTTGAAAATTCCCAAACGCCCCCCTGAAATTTGTGCATTAATTTGAAAATTCCTAAAACGTTCCCCTGAAATTTGTGCATTCATTTGAAAATTCCCAAACGCCCCCCTGAAATTTGTGCATTAATTTGAAAATTCCCATGGCCTTTGAGGACCAATTGAAAAATTTCCTAACCTGTGCCAAACTTTCTTTTCACTTTGTCCCTACCATCCTGGATTAATATATAAAACCACTCAAACTTTACCGTCATCATTGTCGATTAATAAATACCTTTGATTACCATACGTTTCCTGATATCCTAAATCACAATTTTTACAATTCAGGTAAGGTACTAAAATTGCCTTTACACATAAAACCACCAATTACAACCAAAAACATTCTACCAAACCAAAAATGTCCTTAAATACCCTCAGTTCAACAGAAAAACCGAGGAAAATTGATTACGCTCAAAGGGCTACTCCCACATTTTAATTTTTCCTTTTTTAAATCGCAAGGGCGCATAAAAACATAAAATATATCAATTGGAACCATGATTCGAGTAATGAGGTTTCCTTAATGGACACTAAGCGTTAGGACTGGGGAGTAGCCTAACGTGTAGTGTCCATTACGTGCCATTACAGAAATTTAATTGCTCGTAAAGTCCTTAATATTGTAGATAGAAACATGGTTCCAATTGATACATTCATTACTTTTATACGCTCTTTCGATTAAAAAAGAAAAAAAAACTAGTACAAAGTATCCCTTTAAACATAAATATCTGAAAAGAAAGAAACCAAAAACATCCCGTCATAAAGCAAGCGTTCTAACTACTACTACCGGTTCCTGTAATATAAGTAACCCACCGACGAACTAAAGGCAATCTTATTAATATAAATTCTTTTCAAAATGTTATGATTCACTATTGCGGAAGTCTCCAAATTGGAATAGAAATAATCCTAAAGTAGAGGGGAGAATTAATTCAAACCTAAACGCGTCGCGGGAGATTTCTTTAATGTTACTTTATTTTAAACTTAAAGTGCGAGTTAGGGAAGTTTTTAGGTTGAAATAGAGTAAGGGAGGGAGGAAGAAGTGTCGGAAATGGATGGAAGAGTGCTTAAAAAATACGGTGTCTAATTTTAGCTCTTGAGAGTGGGAGTAGTAGTTAGAAACTGAACTGAAGAAGAGCGGAGCAATCTCGGATGCTCAAGAGAAATAAATGATTGTCACGGTGTGGCTGCGCGGCTGCGGACTGAAAAAGCTCCCAAAACTACTTTTCATTTAACACCGTTCTCCACCTGACTTTAAAAACATCTTCCTATCACTCAACCTTTAAAGGGATAGTGAAATATATCTCTTAATTATATCAGAAGTATATAATACTTTCGAGAGAAGTGTACAAGCACAAAGCGGGAGGGTATTTGTAACATGATTCTTCCCAACATCATTTTACATTTGGAGTATTCAAGGTCACTAAACCGAATCACATACGCGATAAATAGTTCCCTCATCATTACTTTATTAGCGATTAACTATTTAATTGACAAGGCGCATGCGCTTGTGGATTGTTGTCCCACGTCAAGAAAATAAAGGTTTGTGGGTTGATTGCTAAGGATTTAGTACCAAACACTTATAGAATTCACCCCATGGTACGATGCCATCAGAGGTGTGATGACTCTGATGAGTATGAGAGAAAACAAAACATGGGAAGAATCATGTTGCATAACTAAAGTATTTAGAGGATACAGAGTGTCACCCTTCTTCAATTATCCCCTTCTGATTATATATTTATAACTTGGCTGGCGCTTCTTAGTCATATGAATAAATTTAGTTCATTTAAACACGTTTCCGTTTCCAACTATTAACAGGAGTGGCTTTATGGTCCTTTTTCATAGAAGCGAGCTGTTAACGTCAATGGTTGACGCAAATAAACATATTCAAATATGATAATTTTAATTTTCCTTGGATGATCCAAGGAGGGTATAAAGGAGAGGAGTTGGATTTTTCTTCCCCTCAGGTGGTACTAGACGTCCAAATAGGGAGGGGTACTTCCCAGTGCTTCGCTGGAAAGCCTAACACGTAGTGCCATCCATTACGGGATGTTAATTGCTTGTATCTTCCTTAATAGCGTAGATAGAAACAAGGTTCCAATTGATAGATTCATTATTTTATACGCTCTTTCGATTAAAAGAGAAGAAAATCTAGCTCGAGGTATACTTGAAAATGTAAAAATTAAGCCCAATAAGACCAGACGTCCATGATTTCATCAACCCACAGAGGACATGATAAACCAAGAGCCTCTCTTTCAGTTTACTAGACTCCAAACTTGATGGGTTTATACTACCCTTCAAGATTTCCTTTGTAATACTGTATATTAAAATGAAATTTACATTGCGACTCAAGATATTGTGAAACCGAGTGAAGCATCGATGAGTTTTGTCTCTTGCAAAACCGTGGGAAATTCGCAAAAGAAAGAAATAAGGTACGTAGGCAATCGAGAGCGTGTTTTGAAAGCTTCGAACGGTATTTTACCTTATAACAATGCTTCGCGATTGATTTTAGTCAAAATAAACAATTCGTGTACAGGGTGTTACTGAAAGGTCTGTAAAAAATCATATCCGGGCCCTCCGGGGGTGTTCTTTGGGCGATTTCGAGTTCAAAATTCAGGGGTTTGCTCTTTGAGGAAAGTGGTGAGATTGAGTAGAAATCTCCATACCTATGAGGTAGCCTCTGTAAAACTTTCCCTTTCATCTCACTTTTCGACGCGTGCGCTGTAGTCTTTTCGTATCATGACTCATGAGAGTGCACAGAGACGACCCCCTTGTATGTACTGAGGGTTGCCTACCCCCTTTCTTCACATCTAAAATGTCTCTTAACATTCTCCAACCAAAGGTAGGAGCGTGCGCAATGTACTACGGGATACTTTTATTATCGTAAATGGCCCACGAAAATTTCTTCTCAATCTCACATTCTCTTTCCTTCGTTTTTTCGTTCCAAAAATTAAAACTTTTTCTAGAACTAGGTCCAAAAGACAGACGTCCATATTCATCCTTAACAACTGGCGCGTATTACTCCACCCTACATACTTATAATTTCACCTTTCCTTCAAAACCGAGAACCTCATCTCTTTACCATTAATCCATAGGTAACGCAACAATAATAAGTAGACCAATTTAATTCCACTACATAAAATAAGTCTAGTCAAATGTAATCTCAATAAAAAAAGATAAATTATGATCTATTTGGTGCTGAACTATACGAAAAATTCGACTAAGTAGAAAAACAGGATCAAGAAGCGACATCTAGTTTAATAGGGGAGAAGGTATAAATTCGCCACATTTCCAGCTTTATCTCCAGTCCAAACGTAGGTCCGGAGTTAATCCCCGCCTCTAAATTACAACCAGCATCTCATTGGTTCTTGAAAACTCACGTCAGCGCGACGCGAATGACGAAAATTAACAGTCATATTTTCCGACTGAGGAGAGGCGAAATAGCCCAGCCTCCTTTTACGTCCCCCCCCACTTGTATTTTGAAAGGGGGACTGGAACTATGGCATGCGAATACTTAGGCATCTTAAACCTTCTCCCTAATAAATTAGATATCCCTTCTTGAAAAGATATTATAGGACCTTTCACGAAATCATAGGATAATATAGGACAGATTCAAAAATATAGGATTTTATACGAATTACAGGATCGCTGTACTCTCTGATAAAGCCATAAAACAAAACTTAAGCCAACCAAACCCGAGCTCAAACCTTCCTTCAGAAATTTACCATTAGGGCAATTAAAATCATCATACTTATAGTTAATACATTACTTATAACTCATCATCAAGGCTCATCCTTCGTCATGGAGTGAGATAGAAGAGAAAGAAAGGAAGAAAGACAGGAGGGAAATAAGGGTAGAAACTCAAAAGCAGATGAGAGCGGAGTAAAAAGAAAAAGAAAAAAAAATCCGGCAGATTACTAAAAGTAGCGCTACGTGCTCACTAAGATTATCTAGGCAGAAGACAGGCCCTTCTCTATTTTGGCTACCGCCTCCGAAATCGGAAAAGAATTCAGAAAGGAGATACGATGAACTATGTACCTTTTCAGTCGGAGCTAAAATATTCCCTCTTAATACCGAACTAAGCTATTTTTTTTATATTAAAAAGTCGTCATAAAAGAACCCCCTTAATTTAAGCATCTTTGTTTGTTGTCTAGAAGACTAAGTTTAAAACTGGTTCTGGAATACGAGGCTTAATATAGGCTACATTTTATATTTAAACGAAATAAAGCTTCCCATTATTACTGAATAGTCACTCGACTTATCGTCTAGAATCCCTACTTAAATGATTTTATAACAGAGAGAGCACAGAAAAGGAGGAGAAGGCAACCGTAGTTTCGGAACCAAAACTCGAGGAACGCGTGCCACGCCTACTTTTAGAGGCAATGTAGGATGTAATGTATGCAACCATACCTGACACACTAATTTCTATTCAAACCTTTCCTTGCACCTTAAATGGCGCCATTGTCATGACGATACAATAGACCATTTCTGTAGTGCCATAGGAAAAGCAACAGGTTAGGTTACTTCCCTGTCGCCAAGAAGCACCTCAAGCGACAGTGTGAGTCGACTATACTCCCGCGTGTAGCGAAAGCGAGCTACATCTGTCGTTGCCTCTTGGCGCTAGGGAACTCTCCTAGAATGGCGGCCCATCCCCTGTACGTTGCTTCCTCGGCAAGTATTTAATGGAACGATCTATTGCGGAACAAATTCTACACCTATGTGTTTGCTTAGGACATAGTTCGGCTAAAGGATTTTTTATTTTGCCGGTTCCCCCAGTGTTGCCAGACAGTTGGTAAGTCAAGATAGAAAGGCTAGCAGATCAGTTTGAACCAGTACTTAACCAACTCGACTCACAGAAGGCCTGACACCAGGAATGGAGAAGCCAAGACTTGGCTTCTGTTAAAAGTAAGTGCTTGTTCAAATCGGTAACAAACATGACCGCGAATATTCTGGCCGATATTCTGAATTTTTTTGTATAGATGGCGCTGCAAACGAGGCAAAAATACGTCACCGTAATGTGACGTATTATTAATTCAAAACCAATGCTATTCACAGCACTCTATACCACCTTTACATGTGTATAGCTATGGAAACCCCCTAAATTCTCTGTACTTTCATGTCCTTTAAATTAATCTTTCTGCTGATAACGAAAGAGTCAAGTACCCCTGAAAAACCTTAAATTCTTCAATTCATTTTCGTTTGTGGTATTTCAAGAGGGTGAAAGCCCATTCAAACTTACTAAAATCTTAGGTTCACGTCGGTAAAGTCGGTTTACTCACTTAGTTAGACTGTTTGTTCACACCAGTCAACGACTGCACGTAAAAGCTTCGCAGTTTCAGTTTGAAAATTATCAATTTCCTTCGGTTAGTGTCGAGATGGCACCACCTCGTCATGGACAAAGCAACACTGAAGGACCGATGGCAGCCCATAGAGCCCCGACTAAACAATCAATGTTAAGTTTACTTCCCCCTTTTCAGCCCCAAAATGGAGGGGGGTTATGAAAAATACCGAGTCAAATCCCGGAAAAAGCTAGCGCCATCTAGACAAAAATAAAACGGGTAGCTGCTTCCCTCATTAGAACGTTGATTCCCCCATATGCCCCCCCCCCACTATCCGGTTTGCTACTAGGGCTATCAGCCGCTAGAAGGCGAATTAACAAGTATTTTTCAACTTTCTTCCTCTGCCATCGATCCTTCAGCCCTCGTTAGCGCCTTTTCTTTAGCCATACATAGCCCAATCGTTCATGCCTCACTAACGCGTGATCGAGTGGGCTATGTTTTAGCAGACGATATATGAAAAGTTTTAGAATTCTTGGCGCGCTCTTTGACATTCCGAATCCACCTTATTCCCTATCACCGGAAGTTAGGCTTACCTCAGAATTCGTGAAAGGGAATAACGGGCAAAATTAGTCTGTCGTCTGCTACATTACATATTGTTGACCTACGTATCAGACGACAGACGAAATTCTTCCCGTTAATCCCTTCCACAAATACCGATGTAAGTCTAACTTCCTGCGACAGAGGAGGCTATTTTAGTACTCAAAAGTCAGTCGTCTTCCCTCACGTCTGAACAGGGATTTAAAATGAACGTACTGACGCAACCGAAACTAAATTAACCAAAGGCAACCGACGGAAACCTAAGATTCTTTACACTAGTCCGAACAGGCCTTAAAACCAACGAGCACTTTCAACTTTTTCATACAATCTCCGACTCTCCGTGCTTGTAGCGAAACGAGACTACGTCACGCGTCCACTAAAATAGGGGAGGTGAAAATTCCCCCCCCCCCACACTAGATTTTTCTTAGCCACAGGGTGTTAAAGAGAAATCGAGAAAAAAAGTCTAAAATCATCTAGTGAGTGAACGAGCGAGAGAGAGAGAGAGAGAGAGAGGGGGGCTGGCTGTTGGTCTATTTTGGAAAAGTCGGTTATTTTCTTTTGACAATTTCCGAAGCCATGTGTTTAACGTTAAACAAGAGGGGATTACACTTAAGTTCCTTTAAAGAACGTTTAGTTCCAATTCTTTGAATGTAAAATACGAAAATAGCGTCGAAGAATAAACAATAGAAGTGTTATATTAATCACTTTTTGTAGAGTCAAAACAATGAACGATAACAGCGGGGCAGGTAAAG
This sequence comes from Phalangium opilio, assembly GCF_054372755.1. Taxonomy (NCBI): domain Eukaryota; kingdom Metazoa; phylum Arthropoda; class Arachnida; order Opiliones; family Phalangiidae; genus Phalangium; species Phalangium opilio. The sequence goes on from NW_028324226.1 coordinate 5,274,813, forward strand.
AAAAATAAAAAAAATTTAAGGATACAATTAAAATCTTATCTTTAGGATCTCCTAATCTCTTTAAATGGAGTCTTTTACACATACAAATATTTCGCCAAATAAAAAATATCTGGCTGGCACAAAAGAAGAATACTATCGCACACTTTGTAATCATGACAGTTCGGTATTTTTTTTTATTTTATATTTTTGATGCTGGGATTAGTCAATAGACTCAAAATAGATCTATTGCAGTGCACCTTTGGATGGCGAAAGTTAAATTTATTTTGTAACTAAAACTGAACCGAACCAAAGGTGGTATCAAGTCATTTTTATGTGAAAATGTTAAAGTTATAGACAGCTCCCAGACAAGAGTTGCCAGACATTTGTAACAGCTAACAGACTAAAAAGTTTGCAGTTCTGTAATTCAGTTTCAAACTCGAGATGATCTCACAAATTATTGTCTACTCTGAAGCGCAGTTAAAGTTAAGTAACCTATTGAAAATTTGTCTAGCCCCTTTAGTGGGAAGACGCAAAAGTGCTCCCGCCCTTTCCCCTCAAAATGGCGGAGAACTATACAGAGCGGAAAGCTAATACCTTAATGGATGCATAAGCCGATTTTGCATGCTCCCTGTACTAGAAAAGTACAGAAATAACAATACAGACGTCAGAGCTTTAAATGACTATAGTTTGAGTGACAGCTGGTAAAATCCTAAACTAGTACCAAGACATTCCATTATGGACCCCTAGCGGAATTTCTTTGAACTACCATTTGGCAGAATACAGCTAACCATGTCAAAAGCACTCCCGTTATTACTACCAGAGATATTGCACCACCTTTGTAAGTTTGAAAACTCTTTACAATGGTTCCGATTCACAGACAGATAACGAAGTTCATATAAAACTGTGCAGAGCGTCATAGTAATTTGGCACGGTAAAGCCCCGCCCATTTTCCAATACCCAAAACATTAAAAACTCCTAAGCCTACTTCTAAATCTAGGCAGGAACCTAAGGCCGAAGTTCACGTAGCAACGTCATTCTCATAAAATAAGTAATTTGGCACACATTTCAAGTTAGAAAGATGCATCGCAAAAACAACCTTTCTAACATTTCACGGGACCGGTAGTCATTAGGAGTGATACAGTACTTATATCTGAGATTCTACCAAGGTTTTCATTTTTCTTAAATTAAAAACAAGAACGCAAAAACCTGTAGATTAAATTCAGCGATGACTTCTCTGAAAACAACGCACCCTAGGCTGTGTTACTGTGTAGGCATGTCTACGCACGCCTACGTGAGTTTTTAAACAGTCCCACTCTCCAAAAGTTAATATACGAAAATACCCCCACGTAGACCGAGGCTTAGCGAGTCAGCCCAGGGGATAAGTAAAGTGTAGAGAAAGCTTCCTTTGCGGGCTTTTTTTGACAAGTTTCGGTTCGGGAATCGGGGAATCGTGCAGCCTCGGTTAAACCTCGGCCCCCCACATACATAGAGGGATTCCTATACACGGCCCGTATAGGAATAGGAATTTACAGTGCAAAAAGAGAGTTACGTACCTTCGTCTAATAACCTTTCTAAGTGAATAAATACTGTCGGGAAGGCTCCTAATTGTTTCTTATCCTTTAGAAGTTGCGCTAGATAATCCGCAATGCCTTGAGTATTGTTATTTACGGTATTTACGTTTATAATTTGTACGTCTCCCATGTTAGAACCGTCCAGGTTTTTGGAACACGGCGCGGGAGAGTCCGAAACGCGAATCGCCGAAGGGGGTTCGCGCGAAAAATTCCGTAAGAGATTCTGATGCTTGAAGACGATTTCGTATTTTCTTCCCAAGGACTAGATGATTTTATAAGGAATTTAACTCGAAGAAACGAAGAACTAAACTTTAAAACCGCGCGAGGTCGATTCGATATATTTCAATAAAAACTTGATAAATAATAATTTAAAAACAAAATCGCGCAACGGCGGCTCTCAGGAGTGTCTCGTAGTTCGAACTTGTCGCGAAGACTTTTCGTAACTTTCTTACGTAAAAACCTCGGGCTTCTTTCGCGGTGGGGAGTTAAGTTTGTTCTATAAATGGTTACGAGGGGCGCCTCGCATTGGTACAGCGGAGGAGAGATCTACAACAGAGCTAGGCTAGTAAAAGAGTAGGCAGCTCTCTAAGAAAACTCTCGCGTTTCGCCCCGTAACAAAAATCACAGCCAAGACTCCAGCCTCACGTAACGTCAAACAGTATCGTAAAATAGAAGTCTAGCATCGCGCATGCGTCATTACGATGACGAGTTTTTTCGTTTCAAGGGGGCGCGAGCGTAGGATTGCGAGGGAAGTAATAAGGGAGGGAGGGTGTAACGTCAAATTGCGCCATTTGATAACAAAAAGGACGTATGTTTGTGTTTTTTTATTAAAAGGATGAAAATTTAAATTAGGTTTTTTGATTATACAAATTTCTTAATCATTAATATATGTAGATGTTTTTTAAGAGAAACCGTTACCAACTTTATTTTTTTTAATTGCGAAGATGAAAGGGAAGGTGAAATGCAAAATATAATAGTTTTTCTGAATAACTCGAAAACAAAAAAGAAAGACCCCTGGGCCCTTGCTAGTTTTCGTTATTTATTTATTTACTAATAGCAGAGGTTCCCAGCGTCCCAAAAATGTAAAGCTACTTTTAAAATTGTCAAAACATAGGGATGTTATCCCATCTGAACGTTTAGGTAAAAATTAAAATGAATCCATTGTGTAGATCGCTAACTAGTAAAATAAATATCGGTTAAAACGGGCAGATGTTACCTCACAAATATGTTTTGTTTACTTTCCTAACCCACCATTTTGAAATGGGGCGACATATGACATATTTAACCCAAAAACCACCCTACAACATTTTTGTCAAAAATAAAAATAAAAGGCAGATAAAAAATATATCACACCCTCCCTTTTAAAATCTCTCGCATTAAAAAAGGACGTAACTATAGATACGTCGTTTATTCACTTTAATTTCACAGACATCGCAAAATGTGAAAACTTCATTTATCCTGAACCAACCTTCATGCAAATTAGCTTAATTTTCGTTTACAGGGTGGGCTTTAAAGCCTGTTTTGTACCGCCTAGTTAAAATTTGATAATAAAAAAATCTGTAGGTGGTTAAAACGGGTGACTTTTTCGGTCTTTTTTAGGCTTAAAAACTTTCAAAAAATATATAAATTTATATTTTCCAACTTATAACTTTTAACCCCCTCATTTTCGATTTTTACAACAAAAAGGATTTTCAACCTCGGCGGCTCTGAGTGATTCAACCTACATACGGTTTAGAACTTTAGATACCGCCAGACCTATAATACCGAAAGTATGCCCTTTTTTGGCTAAAATGTAGTTAAAGATTTATACCACGGATTTTACAAAACAAAACGTAATAAACTAGACCGGTGGTTTCTTTCTTTTTTGTTAAACCAGAATTATCATAATACTCATATTTTTAGCTTTAAATTTAAACTTTAATTTTTTTATACGAAATTCCTTTTTAGGAAAGAAAAAAATAACCGAATTATTATGAAATGGTATTTTTCCCTTCTGTTTTTTTTTTCTTCTTTGTATTGAAAAATAAAAGTGGTTTGTAATTTGCATAAAAATGTCATATTTTACTACTAAATTTTACGTTATATGGTTTTCTATACAGGGTGTTTTTTAAAGGTCTGTCAGATATTAAAGGGGGTATGTTCTTTGGGCCGTTTTGAGTCAAAAATGTTACATGACATTTTGCCCTAAGTTATTTTGAAGTGTTTTAAGGATGACCCCTTAATTAAATTACAAATCATTGTCTTTCAATTTCTTAATTAAATTTAGGGGTCATCCGTAAATACTCCAATCATAACTTGAAAACGGTGTCCCTTAGGGCAAAATGTCATAGAACATTTTCGACTCAAAATTGTCCATAGAACACTCCGTTTAATTTCTTACAGAATTTTCAGAAACACCCTGTATAGACGAAGTCTTTAATTGATTATAAAGGTGTAAATAATAATATTTTAATTTTTGAAAATAAATCAAAAAATAAATTTGTTTTGAAGAATTTAGTTATCGGCTACCGCTTAAATATTATATTTAAATCCTAAATCAATGAGTAAGTGTGGAGTGGACATAATTAAATTTAAAAGCAAGGATAATTAAGATAAGTGTGGGAATTAGATCCTTCATAAGACCGGTTAAATAGCGTAGGAATAGAAATAAATGTGCTCTAAAAATGAAGACATATGTAGAGCAAAATTAATCTCAAATTTTTCTGGACCGTATTCTTCAAAGAGGGTCATTAAATCTTGGTTTTTAATTAAGTACTAAGGAATGTAATTAGTCTTCTCTACTCCCACCCACTTGAAGAGTAAGTAGAGAACAAATAACAAAATTACTGAAATTAACACAAGTATGAGTACAGTTGTAATGTGTTAAGTTTGAAGAAAAAAAACTATTTTTCAAAGCATATGGGGTAGATTTAAAATGGGGTTCCATGAAAACCAAACCCATTTTAGCTACGAGCGTGACTATATAACTACAACGTAGCTTATAGGGCGGATACATCGGTGGCCTTGAGTGTGTGTGTCTGTGCAGAGTTCGATCAACGAAATACATGGTTACGGGACTGGTGCTGTCTTGAAGGAGAGAAAGCAATGGAGTGGAAACCCCCATACCTATAGCATTGCCTCTGTACCCAAACCTACGGCACCGAAATCCTCCCAACATCCTCAGCGTTTAGGTAGGGTCCTATAGTACGAAATTGTAAAGGACGCTCCCTCTATCTTGAAAACAGAAGGTAGCTCTCATACAAATAAAATGGCGCTACCCGGCAGCACTTAACAATCGCCTACCGAAGGTAGGGGCGTGCGCGAGGTACACTGGCAGAGCGGAGCCTCCGAAATGAACTAGGCCCATGCATGTCAAATTTTATGTGGGGAAATATCCAGTTTGTTAAGGAAAATATTTTCACCACATATGTGTACGAGATGGCGCTCATATTACCGTTGTGACAGGGGTCTTCCTTAAATTATCGTTGATATTTTAGGGGTCAGTCATAAAATTTTTATGATAGAGAAAAGTTTCATCCTAAAATTAACGTAAATGTTTTCGGGGCTATCCACTTTTTATTGAATCTTTCGGTTAGATTGTATTGATGACAACGAAATAAATTATTTCAATTAAAATAATTCAGTAAGAGTAATAACAACGTATACTTACAATCCGCGACCTTGGCCCAAATACTTAAGCAGTCGACAGGTTCACGGGGTTGAACTTTGTTTATTTTACGGTAATATAAGCGCCCCCAAGCGTAAAACCACGGCGAACTAAATTGGTTAAAAAATATTCTCGCTTCGCTACATGCATGGGCCTAGTTCATTTCGGAGGCTCCGGGCAGAGTTACGGTGCCGCAGGTCGCCCATCATCATTTCTAATCTATCTCACCTCCCTTATCCCTGGTGCTGTAACGGCTTTAGACATTTGTAGTTTGTACTACCAGGGCCGTCGAGAGACTGGGGCAATTTGGTCAGTTTTCCATGTACCTTCTAGCAAGAGTCCATCACACTTATGAACTTCTGCTTCAAGAGAGCCCGAGCCACCTGTAGGGCTGTCTTGATGGGGCCCGCGATTTCTTCTTATTCCCTGGGGCCCGCAAACTCTCTCGACGGTCCTGAAGGTGAGATGGAGTGGGAACGCTTTCGTGGAGATTGACAAGTGCTGCCGCGTAGTGCCATTTAATAAAATGAATTAGATTCTATTTTTAAGACACAGGGGCCATTGTCGTTGTACGACCCTATCAAAATGCCTCTGAGGATTTTAATTGTTGCCTTAGATGGGGATACAGAGGCTACCTTATAGGTGTGGAGATTTCTATTCAATTTCGCCTCTTTCCTCCATGGAAAACGTTTGGTACAATTATAGCGTTAACGACAGATTCTGTGGTGTACATGCGTCGCGCAAATCAATCTCCCATGTAACATCCTTCACTGCCAATTCGAATGGTCAAGTTTAAATAGGTCAAGCCGTAAATGGCAACAACCTTTACTGATAATAACGGAAGGATTAAACAATGTTATCGGGTCTTGACTTGTAGAACAGGAAGGCGGTGACGCGGTTGGGAAATTGTACCCAATCCCTTTGAGGTGGTACTTCATAAAATTTACGTTACCACACGTAGCTATTAATAAACGTATTCAAGCTTTCTTGTCTAATTTCGGATTTAAATAGCTAGAAGTTATCAAACTTAACACCTGAGGTGAGATTTCTAAGTGACCATTTGCCCCGTCCCCTCATAATGTCTTTGAGTGTCGAGCACCCAAAAGTGAATTCATTCTTGTTTCAATACCACAAATTAGGTTATTTTTAACTGCGTTGGCAAATAGTTAAGCGCTAATAGTGATGATGTGGGAACTATTTATCGCGTATGTGATTCGGTTTAGTAACCTTGAGTCCAAATGTAAAATGATGTTGGGAAGAATCATGTTACAATTACCACGCTTTGTGGTAGGTACACTTCACTCGAAGAGAAGTATTATATGCTTCTGGTTTCCATTAAAGGGGTTTTTGCCGTTCACCCAGTCACTGTGTTGCCAGGTCCCTGTTTAGTCAAGATATTGCACAGAGAAAGGCTATAGCAGTCCAGCAGCTTCACTCAGTACTTGACCAGCTTGAGTGATCGATATAAGGTCTGACAATGTTACAATGAAGTTCCCCCTAAAAGATAAAGTATGTATGTTCCAAACTTCCCTACTATCCCTAACAGGAAGTTATAGAAAAATTGGACCAAATATCACGTGTCCTATGACGTCAAAATTAAAATCCCGCCTAAATTGGGCGCCGCCACCTTTAAAATCCGCAAAAATGATTGATTTTGCATAGAGATGGCAATAGCGTGTTACAATTACCCCGATTTGTGCTGGTACGCTTCTCTTGAAGAGAAGTATTATATACTTCTGGCTGGTTTTTCTGTTAACTTTAAGTTGAAAAGCGTCGAAAAAGGGCAAATTCTATTAAAAGTTTTTTGGCATTATTTTAAAGGTTGTGGGCGTAGACGTAGCCGCATAAACGGAGGCGTCGTAAAAAAATACGAGTTTATAGGCAGAAAGAGAGAGAGAGGTCAAAACTACCTCCGATATATCAGATGGTGCGGTTGTTTTGAATTTAACTAAACAAGTTATAAAAGCGAACAGCAGCACATGTTCCTCAAATTTGACATTTCTGATGCCAGACATGTATTTCTTCGGAAATTTTTAACGATTTGCATATCGACGGTTCCCAAAGAATTGTATTTGAGGAATATCGAGGAGTAGTAACCTTCGGGAGGAGTCCAAACTCGAGTTAATTGAAGATACCAAATGGGGTCGTAATGGCGAACCAAAGTTTCTCGAACTCAACCTGTCCCTGAAGGTTTTTCAAAGGGAGACCGAAACAGAATTAATCTACCCCCACGGAATTAAGGAATTGTACTGCAAAAACTATCTCTAGAATGGTCTACATATATTCCCAATGGAATCCAACACCGTAAAATTCCCGAGTAGCTAGTAAGCATATTTGAATTAATAAATCTTCCCAATGGAGTTAGCATAAGATGTATATTTTTCAATGGAATATCAAATGCTTTCCAATGGAATATCAAATGCTTTCCAATGGAATGTCAAATTCTTTCGAATGGAATGTCAATTTTTTTCCAATGGAATATCAAATACTTTCCAATGGAATGTCAAATTCTTTCCAATGGAATATCAAATTCTTTCCAATGGAATATCAAATTCTTTCCAATGGAATATCAAATCCTTTCCAAAGGCATATCAAATCCTTTCCAAAGGCATATCAAATTCTTTCCAAAGGCATATCAAATTCTTTCCAAAGGCATATCAAATTCTTTCCAATGGAATATCAAATCCTTTCCAAAGGCATATCAAATGTTTTCCAAAGGCATATCAAATTCTTTCCAAAGGCATATCAAATTCTTTCCAATGGAACATCAAATTCTTTCCAACGGAACATCAAATTCTTTCCAATGGAACATCAAATTCTTTCCAATGGAACATCAAATTCTTTCCAATAAAACATCAAATTCTTTCCAATGGAACATCAAATTCTTTCCAATGGAACATCAAATTCTTTCCAATGGAACATCAAATTCCTTCCAATGGAACATCAAATTCCTTCCAATGGAATATCAAATGCTTTCTAATGGAATAGAAAATGCTTTCTAATGGAATAGCAAATGTTTTCCAATGGAATGTAAATTGTTTTCCGATGGAATGTAAAATTCTTTGCAATGGAGTGTAAAATGCTTTCCAATTGAATATCAAATGTTTCCCAATGGAATAGTAAATGTTTCCCAATGGAATAGTAAATGTTTTCCAATGGAATAGCAAATTACTTCCAATGGAACATGTTCCAATGGAATGTAAAATTCTTTCCAATGTAATATCAAATTATTTCCAATGGAATATCAATTTCTTTCCAATGTAATATCAAATTATTTCCAATGGAATATCAATTTCTTTCCAATGGAATATCAAATTATTTCCAATGGAATATCAAATTATTTCCAATGGAATATCAAATTATTTCCAATGGAATACCAATTGCTTTCCAATGAAATATTTGCTTCTTTTCAATGAAATGTCAAATTCTTTCCTACGGAATATCCTCAAAAAACCGATTTTGTGAAAGGGCCCGTTAAGAAACCTTTCCAATGGAATTTCGTTTCCCCATTGAAATTACCCTAAATAACGTTTCCTCATTGAAATACCCCTAAAGAACGCTTCCCATTGAAATACCCCTAAATAACGCTTCCCATATGTTGCGTGCTCATGTCTTCGAAAGACTCCAATAATCAAACTTATTACCTTGTTTATTACACATTTTCCCTTCCACCATCCCTTTAAGAAATTAGTTCTGTTGCGTCACAAAGTGACGACGCCCGAACGAACGAAGGAAGGAACGGTTCCCTTGCCCCCTCCCCCTTAATGGCCCCCTAAAAAGAAACATCTATGCATCGAAAGATAATGCGAAGGCGGAAATATATCACAGCTAGCAGAGAAGAAAAGCTATAAGAAGTCTAACCCGGTAGGTAAGGAGGGAGGGGTGTTATACCTGCCGCCTACATGCACGCCTAAATAAACGGAGCCCCGTTATATAATATACATGTGACGTAGTATAGTTATTACCTGTCTGGAGGGGGTTCCCTCGTTCCACTAAATAACTACGGGGCTATTTTCACCATGGACATATATGGGCAATGCCGTCGCTCTAATGGCCTCGTCTTTCCTTCTCCCAAATAAAATGGGAACTTCGGGATAAAAATTGCGAAATCAAATATACGTTCGATCATAAGTTTATAAGTGATATGTTCCTTCCATAAGTATGACACTACCTATACTTTGTAATGCTAGAGGCAAACTGAGAGCTAGTTCGAGAATGACAAGCGAGAATTGACTACACTCGGTTTTGCAGTCCATCTAGTTCTATTTAGCCTGTATTAAGCCTTTGACAGCGCCCCAGTCACCAGGCGTCGCTTTACCCTGAATCTATGACCTACATTACTTCATGACAAGCTCCAGTTTGTAACCAGTGACAAACTTATGGAGCAACATATCTTATGAACTTATGGTTCGAGATTGTATCAAACCTAAATAATAATTTGTTTTGATATAAATGGAGTGTCATTTATATAATACGATTATAATGACTTTGTAACTTAATGTTGTAATAAAATCTCCACTCTCAAATTAATTACCGCAGCTAAAATTCCATTGTTAAATAATCTTACAATTTTCTTATAGACTGGGATTAGGTTCTGCTTGATACGCGCTTGATTTTATTCGTATGTGTCTTATCATAAGTTCAAAAGATATGTTCCATAAGTTTGTCACTGGTTACTGAGAGCTTGTCATGAAGTGAGTGAGGTAGGTCATAGATTCGTGGTAAAGCGACGCCTGGTGAGGCGCTGTCAAAGGCTTAGTACAGACTAAATAGTCAGTGACGTAGGTTGAACGTCATAGATTCTTGTAAAGCGACGCCTGGTGAGCCGCTGTCAAAGGCTTAGTACACACTAAATAGGACTAGATGGACTGCAAAATTAACCGGGCGTAGTCAATTCTCGCTTGTCGTTCTCGAACTAGCTCTCAGTGAGTTTCTAGTATTACGAAGTATAGGTAGTGTCATACTTTTGGAACATATAAACTTATGCTCTTATTGTTTGCTACGTACCTACTGGAAACAACCGATCTACTCCATATTTTCTCTATTGTCAGTATGACGTCACAAATGCATTGCTATTGTCAAAGGTAATCAGTCATCTATGCTCAAACTAAGCAGAACTTTACTAAAAGCAGGAGGACTTCTGCTAAAGGGTACTATAGCTGTATCTACATCTAGTATCCCCGGTAGATAACCCAATTACCCTGTAGACGATGTTTCAATATCACATCTATGGGACTTATCTAATTCAAAATAATCAATGCATTGTCAAAGACAATCCAATTTAATCAAGTAGGTCACGTGAGTGTGATTTGTACCACCAACTCAATATCAGGTTGACGCTTAATAAATTTTCCCCAGATGTCTTATTAATTTCGTTAGAAATTACTTATTAATTAAAAACTACACAGTACTTATTATCATGGAATGATATCCTTCATTTCAAAAATACCGCCCAAACTTAAACATTTGGAGAACGACCATCGCCCCATCTAGTAGCGTATTCGCCAACTAAACATTTTCGGAAAAAGTATATTTTACAAATGTTTCTGTAAAACATGGATTTAGATACGTTACTAAACTACAATTAACAAATAATATTAATTAATTACGAAATATTTAAGTGATAAGCACTCATTTACAAAACTAGATGTCGCTGTAAGGTTGATGTAAAACCTCTGCAGAGTGGCGTCACCTATCGATAAATCTGTAAACCATTCAGACATAATAAACCCCCAACCCAATCCCCCTATCCCACCAGGGATAAGGTAGTCAGATGGATTGGAAATGATGGTGGGCGACCTGCGGCACCATATCTCTCCCAGTGTACCTCGCGCACGCCCCTACCCTTCCGTAGGCGATTGCTAAGTGCTGCCGCGTAGCGCCATTTTATTTGAATGAGAACTAGCTTCTATTTTTGAGATAGAGGGAGCGTCCTTTACAATTTCGTCCGGCACGACCCTACCTAACCGCTGGGGATGATGGGAGGACTATGGTGCCGTAGGTGGGGGTACAAAGGCAACGCTTAAGGTATGGGGGTTTCCACTCCATTACTCTCTCCTTCAAGATCCCACACAGTTCTTTTTATCATGCAATGATATCCTTCATTTCAAAAATACCGCCCAAACTTAAACATTTGGAGACCGACCATCGCCCCATCTAGTAGCGTATTCCCAACTAAACATTTTTAGAAAAAGTATATTTTACAAATAATTCACAAAATGTTTTGTAAAACATGAATTAGATACGTTGCTAAACTACAATTAATAAATGATATTAATTAATTAATAAATAGTTTAAGTAATAAGCACTCATTTACAAAACTAGATGTCGCTGTAAGCTTGACGTAAAACCTCTGCAGAGTGGCGTCACCTATCGATAAATCTAGTAACCATTCAGACATAATAAAGCCCCAACCCCATCCCTCCTTGCATTTTTCTAGAGTAACCTTGAATCCCTCCTATCCCATTTTCCCACCGTTTCTTCACGGTTTCTTCAAAGAGGAGACCTCTCTCTCCTCTTTGGTTTCTTGAGGAAGAACTTTCCTACTTATGCTAATATTATGTCTTTCCCGTCTTTCGTTGTAAATAAACAAAAAATAGTTAAAAACACCAGATTTATATGAGATAGTTGAAGCAACAATTCTAATGTTTAATACATTGAATACTTTCTTGTACTGTGCATCTGCATTATATATGCATATGTGCGATGTTAAATGATGAGCAGCTAAATGAGCGCCTATTTTTGTTATAATCAAGTTTTATCAACTCAATAAATTTCCCTCTTTTTCTAAAATTTTACTAAAGTGGATATGTTGCCACCTTTTCCACAATATTGTTATTCTTTCTACCCTAAAAAGAGGCGCACTTTCAGCCACAGCAGGGTTCGTACGAAATTTTTACATTGAAATTCCTGACTTTTCCAGGTTATCCCTGACCAAATTTTTGCAATATCCCTGACCATTTTAAGGTGTTTACCAGAACCCACTTCATAATTACACCTGCCTCATATTTTAGCATTGCTTGAAGCATGGTTTGATATACTTAACGAAATCCCTGACATATCCCTGACTTTTTAGGAAAACAATAAACATTTTAAATCCCTGACTTATCCAGGTTCCGTACGAACCCTGCACAGTTAAAGAATACTTGACAATTAGGGTTGCCTAATTTTTAATCTCAAATTTTCCCCACTTTTATTTGCAAAAACGTCAGAATGTTATGTTTAAAAATTACTTCTACCATGACGTTTTAAATACATTACTTCGTGCTACTACACCGTAGAAAAATTACCGAACTAATTTGAAATTCTGAATTCTCTTGACTTTTGGAGACAATTTTAAAACCCCTGACTTTAACTGACATTGAACGTACATTTACAAAATTCCTGACTATTCCAAGATTTTCAGGTACTTTGGAAAGTAAAAACCCAACTTGAGTAAAGCTGTCAAGAGTACCAAAATGGCGATACCGATAAAACAAATAATCCCATATTCAAAAAAAAATGCCAGAACACTTACGTTGCTGGGATTTTCGATACATCCTACTCAATCTTCTGAAAATTCCGATAATAATGTAGTGTCGACACAATCATCACAAATTTAAACACTTAATAACTGTACCCATTAACTATCATTAACTTAAATATCGCAAGGCAAATAATTACACGTCAAAGTGAAGTGAACGACAAACTTTGAAAACTACGTCACTTAGCGCGGGAAAGTGGATTTCGTCATAACTATAGAGCAAAGCGTAACTTTTGACCTCTCTCGTTTTTCATTGGATGTCAAGATAGCGAGAGAGAGAAAAAGAAGCCAATCGGGCGTTTATCCTTGCTCCCCAAAAGAAACCTCCCCTTCACGCGCGTAGCTTATGTACCTCTCGCGAACGCCAGACTGCTAGGGCACCCAGGGAGTCAGACAGAGTTCTCTTTCCCGCCCAAAAGATAAATCACATCGTAATCCGCGTCATTTCAAGTCGGACGGCTTTTTGCGGGGACCGACGGACATTATAATTTTTACCCTAATTTTAAACAAATTGAACGATAATAATTCAGCCATGGATATCCCTAAATCGAAAGAAGCGTCTTTATTAGAACTAATACAACGAACTGGATGTAATATGATCCAAGAAAATGGACAACGTTTGTTCGGTCCCCCGCCAACGTGGGAAGGGCCACCTCCGACGAAAGGTTGCGAAGTTTTCGTTGGTAAAATACCTCGCGATCTTTACGAAGATGAATTGGTACCCGTATTCGAGACTGTGGGACCAATTTACCAATTGCGCTTAATGATGGAGTATTCCAATACAAACCGCGGATTCGCCTTTGTAATGTACGGCAAACCCGAACACGCCAAGAAAGCCGTCCAACTCCTGGACAATTACGAAATCCGTCGAGGAAAGTTCATTGGTGTTTGCAAGTCTGTCGATAATTGCCGATTGTTCGTTGGCGGCATCCCGAAGACAAAGGGACGCGAGGAAATCCTCGCTGAAATGGAGAAAATTACCGAAGACGTGGTGGACGTAATTTTGTATCCAAGCGTGGTTGATAAAACCAAAAACCGCGGATTTGCATTTGTGGAATACGGAAATCATCGCGCCGCTGCTATGGCCAGGAGAAAATTGATCCCTGGAAAGGTGCAACTCTTTGTAAGTTTGAAAAACTTTATTTGCTTGAACCTTGTATGCTTATAACTCAGATATATAAGTTGTTTTTCTGTCTATAGGCCTACAAAACAAATTAAATATGATGTTTGAATAGGTTAAATAAAGTCTAGTATACAAACATAAGCTTTAGAGGGTTAATTAGAGATGTGACATTACCGTAATTTTTAAAAATAGTAATTTACCGGGTAAATTACCAATTAAAATTTCGGAATAACAAAAAATACCGTAATTTTTAAAAATAGTAATTTACCGGGTAAATTACCAATTAAAATTTCGGAATAACAAAAATTACCGTAATTTATGGTATTTTATAGTTTCACAGGCTTATTACCGCGGTAATTCACGTAATTTACCGGTAAATTTACGTCTCTAGGGTTAATACAATTAATAGAGGTTTTCTAACGTTAATTTGTATTTTTGAGCTATGTACACGATTATAACCACTATTTACCCATGTAATCTCACTCCTCTCTCGTCTTTTATCACACTTACAATCAAATATTTATGGATATGAACGGACATGTTTAGGGATGCTAAAATTACTAGTAGCTAAAAGTGCGCCTCTTAAGTTCAGAAAGAAACTAAATTAAGAATATTGTTGAAATAAAAACCAGCTAATTAGCAGTAATTTTTTAAAAGGTAACAATAGGGGTATAGAAACATATCCATTTTAGTGATATTTTGGAAATGGTGAAATTTATTCAGTTGATAAAACTTGATAATAACAAAAACGGGCGCACATTTATCAGCTGATCTAAAATTAAGCATCAGTTGATGCTTACTGAATAAATTTAAAACACAGGGTCATGAAATCGCCGTGGACTGGGCAGAACCCGAGCCTGATGTGGACGAAGAAACAATGAACAAGGTACTGTTAATTTCTATTAAAATTTTAATATTAAAATGTACATCAGATGTTGTCTTTGATGAGGCTTTGAACTTTAGGGCTTTAAATGTATCCCTTCACATCTTGTTTATTATTTTTCTTAAGTTTCTTTCGGAAAAACACGATAAACATATAATTGAAAAAACTCTTGAGTAGGGTTCAACTTTCATCACGACCATTTAACTTTTTTTATATTATAAGAGTGGTACAAACGTCAAGAGGTCCACATATTTGCCCTTAAAATATTTTTAGAGTATATGGTATAGAAATCAGTCAAGTTAAAAACCTCTAAGGAGATATACGATGTTTGCACTTAAAATCCACCATGGACCGCAACGTCCTTAATTCAAAGCGATTAAGCCTAAACTTAAAGATGAATTTAGATGAAATACAAAGGCTTAGCATTTTTTAATTTTAAGATAACCTAGATTTGAACTATAGATATAGTCTGCGAGTGCAATTCACCGCTATCTACCAACAACTGATTGATTGTGAAAATATTGTAGTTCTGTTCTATTCAGATCATTCAGTTCCAAACCTAAAATGCTCTAATAACAAATAACTGGCAACTCTGAAGCGCTGTTAAAGTTAATTAAGAAACGGTATAGCCCCTTAGTGCACTCTATCTCGATCTAATAACCCCGATTCAATTAAACTTCAACAATGCAGATATTCTCTTTTAAGTAGCCCTTATTTTTACCTCTAGGCCTACTTCCGATTAATATAACTTTCCCAGGGTTTAAAGGTCAGCTCTTTCTTTATCCCTTGATCAGAAACGGTAGCCAGTAGGCCTAGTCTACTTTCACAAGTTCGCAATTGAATTTTCCCACGGTCTAGACTAGACAATCCTTTCTTTGGTACAAACTCCCTAAATAAAAGAAAGACGCGACTTACTGGCACCTTTTGGGGTCTTTTTCTCCAAAAGAGTATAGATTTACGACTGGTCATAAGTTTATGATAGAAGTCTCGTAAGTCTAACACTTTGTAATGCCAAAATGAAAGTCTAAATAGAGACCACACGTGGAAACCTTAATTCCCCGTGTCTATAGGCCTAAGTATCACCATGGTAGAATAAGAATTACCTTGGTCTGTGTATACAATAAGCCTTTGAAGACGTCTGTATATACTTTATACAAAACCACACTGGAAAATAAGTGTCAAACGTACATAGAATATATTGTACAGGGTGTTTCAAGAAGGGTGGTAGGTCCGTTTTGACTTTTGAGTCAAACAAACTGGCCACAAAGTGTCAAACTTACATAGAATATATTGTACAGGGTGTTTCAAGAAGGGTGGTAGGTCCGTTTTGAGTCAAATGTTCTTTGACATTTTCTCACAAGGGCCACCATAAACAAGTCATGATTTGAGTGTTTTACGGTTGACCCCTGGGCCCTTAGTTAAATTAGAAATCATCGTCTTTCAGTTTCCCACTTAAATTTAAGGGGTCGTCCGTAAAATATCATAGAAATTGCATTTTCGACTCAAAATCGACCATAGAGTGGTACTTTGAGGGGAAAAGCTACGTGAGCACGTGACCTCAATATTTGTAGCCTAAATTGTATGGCCTGAGCTGACGACTACCAATATGGTCGCCAAAACCAACAGAGGTAAGAGATAGGAGGGTGTGACGTCACGAGAAAGTTCGTAGTAGCAAACTATACATAGCTTACAGACTAGTAATGGTATTCATACCATTTACATAAGGAGGTAAGGCTTCAGGTGTTACAGAAGGAGACCTGAGTCTATATCTGGGCCTCCTTGCGTAAATGGTATGAATCCTCCTAGTCTGTAAACTATATATAGCACCTGAACCCACTGTACCACGGCCAAACCACACTTCATAGAACACCCTGTATAGAGTGCTGTCAGAAGCGCTGGTGTGATGTCAACCATGCTGTTTTCCCATAAAGAAAAAACGGTAACTGTCATGGCCGTCCATTGCTAAAGGCAGACTCGTGACGTTTAACCTTGGATCTGACGTCACAACTGACAGCACTCTATTAAGAACTCACGTGGTGCGAGGGACGCCAAAAGCATTAGACACCCGTCATCCCTTATCTGATTTTATTTGTAAAGGTTAGATACGATCCGCCCCCTTTTTTGAAAGATTCGTTCTCTCTCCCTTTTTTTGGAATTCTTCTAGAGAAAGCTAATTTAGGTATACAGTACATACTGTTCATAATCAGACGGACGGTACAGAGGTATATACGTTTCATTATGCTATGGTATTACTCAAAAATATACGACACTTTCTGTCACAAAGATAAGATATGAAATCTTTTTGTTTTCGTTGTCGGACTTTGAGACGCGAATTAAAAAGCGTGATAAGGATTAAACCGACAATGATACTAGTGCATCATGTGTAGGTGTACCTATACTTCATCGAACGTGTTTCCCTAGAAATCAAGGAATCCATCCCACCATGCCTTGTAGAATCTGAATTTTTCACATGGTTTAGTTTTTGGGAGACAGTTTTGGAATCCCATACACAATAGGTCGGATGTTTTTATTTGTTTTTTTTTTAGCATTCATGTTACTAAAAATATGCATGGGAAAATAGGTTTAGCCTATTTAGTACATTCCGTACGTACTTTGTAGCGAAAATACTTCAGGAATTGTTTGGTTCTAAGCTTATAACACTGATTAAATGTAAAGAATGCTCTATGACATAGTGGGAGTAATAATAGCCAGGAATGCATACAGCTACTAGGAATCATTGTGTCCCCATATCTCATGGTAATTTCTATGCGGGGTTATGTTGATTGCGTCATAATTCTGACGTCTTTTCTAACTGGTATTTCATTGGTTGGTAGCAACGAGAAGTCGGGTGCGATTGCAAGGTTCAACGTGCTACGAGATAATTATTCGCGAAGTAAAATCCGTCATACCAAACATAATGTTGATAAAATGGCTTCACAATGATTCCAATTAGCTACTTGCATTCCTGGTATAACTTACAGTTAAATATGGTA
Organism: Phalangium opilio; assembly: GCF_054372755.1. Lineage (NCBI taxonomy): Eukaryota > Metazoa > Arthropoda > Arachnida > Opiliones > Phalangiidae > Phalangium > Phalangium opilio. Next base: position 5,292,530 of record NW_028324226.1, read on the forward strand.
ATCTGGCTAAGCTATCCTCGGTGTTGGCCCGATGTTTTAAGTCAGTGTATCACTATCACTAACACTAAATAGTGTCTTTGGATAACTTTGTTGTGCTTAACCGTTTTTGCAATTTTGAAATTCGAATAAACGATACTTAAGTCTTCATAGAAAAATCCGTTTATTACAAAAAGAGAAACCAATACACAGGGGCGATCCCGCCATTGGGGTATCCTCCCACTCACCAAGAACCAACGCAGAGACAGTGCGAGTTGGTTACTAGCCTCCTGCGTGTAGTGAACTCGGTCTCCGTCTGGCGAGATGGAGGATACCCCAATGGCGGGCTCGCCCTTGTGTGTTGCTTTCTATTTTAAAAGTTAAGAATCTTAGTCTTTCCATATTCTCAGTAACCTGAATGAATTCTTGCACTTGAGTGTTAGTTTTTACGAAATGGTAAGATTTGGGCAGAAAATGAGCATCACAAAAGACTTTAGATCTGGTGATAGTGGTCTATTTGCTGATCGTCGCGATTTTTCAGGCTTCATCGCGAAAAGACCACCATTGGTGATGGGACATTAAAGGGTGTATTTCTTTTATACGACACTAAAGAAACCAATTTGGTTTTAAAGAGAATTTTGCCCCTATTAGAGTCTCTATTTTATAGTTTTGTTGCCAAAATAGCATCGTGGAATCGGTTCCCACGGAACAGTATCGACCTTGAACCCTACCATAAACGTTTCCGAGAATCGGGGTAGATTTTTATGATCTCTAATTGAAAAAACTAAAAATAAAAATAAATAATAAAATACACCCTACATATTGAAACCATTCGGCTCCCTTTCATGTGTACGAAAATTAGTGCACGATCCATTTATGACACCTGGACACCCAGGCAAAGGAAAATTTACAGAAAATCCTCTAAAGAGCTATCTCAGAAGCCTTGGTGTGACGTCACCCATGCTATTTCATAATTTGTTCATGGAGACAAAGCGGTACCAAACATGGCCGCCCGCTGCCAAAGCTAAGCTCGTAACGTTTTACCTAGGCCATAGACGTCACAACTTATATAGCTTTATTGAACCCTGAGGGCAGAAAACAATAAAAAGATCCAGAGGAAACTTAATTGATTGCATGTGTTTCGTTGAGTTGCCATTTGACAATAGAGCTTTCGATTGGGATAGGGGCTAAGATTCGTGAGATAATTTACACGGCCATACTGGTGGGTTGAAGGCAGGATTAAAGGTGAAATTCACCAATATGGCTGCCAGAATCGTGGTGACAATTAGGAGACGGGGGTGAGATGGAGTAGTTATGTGCGATGAAAATCTCCCTGTGTACCTCTCGCACGCCCCTACCCTTCGATTGTTAGTTAAGTGCTGCCGCGTAGCGCCATTGTGTTTGTATGAGAACTATAGCTTCTATTTTAAAGACACAGGGGGTATTCTTTACGATTCCCAAACTGGTCGACCCTAAATAAACCCTGAGGATGCTGGGAGAACTTCGGTACCAAGGGGGAGTGTTACAGAGGAAAAGGTTAAAGGTATGGGGATTACCACTCCATCCCTCTCTCCTTCAAGGCAGGATGACTTCGTTGCCGTAAACGGGGGTACAACAGAGGCTTCATTATAGCAGAAGTGGGATGAGACTAGAAGTGAAGGGATCTAGCATTGATAGTAGATCCTGGCACTAGTGAACAAATTTGAGGATTTTATCCCGCTTCCATCGCGCCTACACTACTGAGAAAAAAATTGGTCGAGTGCCAAAAACATTTCCTACCCCCTTCCCCTCAACCTAAAGCGGCCGAACTCGGACGCCTGTGCTTGAATCTAGTTCGGCCGTCTACCACCGCGAGCGTCTCACGTTTTGGAGGGAAAATTCAGAAACCGCTACTAGAGGGCCAACCGCTCTTGTGTTATCAAGAATATTCACCTTCGCCGAGTGAAGAATTTGGTTAGCTCAGTACTTCTGGTCTCATCTCACTTCTGATTATAGTAATGGAGATTACTTACTACTCTATTTCACCTCTCTCCTCCAGGGTGTGACGTGCTTATCACCCAAATGAAAGCTCTCTCATTATACTTTCCCCTCAATATGGAGGCGTTCCCTATATAAACGTATTTTCCTCTGTATGGACTTTATGGGTCGGGTCTCGATATTAGAGTATCACACGTTTAGATTTATTAGTTTATTGACGCTATTACGTCCCGTGAGAAAATCTTTATTTTGAACTTTGAACTGTATAGGTCACCATACTGTACGTTCGTAACCTGATGCTGAGCACCACTGAGGAGCAAATAAGGGACTACTTCGCCATTAATGGTTCGCTGAAGATCGAAAAAGTTAAAAAGCTCAGGGACTTTGCCTTCGTTCATTATCGAAGCAGAGAGGAGGCAGAAGAAGCTCTCGAAACACTAGATAGTAGGTTTTGCATCAAACTTTGACACACTGTTTTTAATCTGAAGAGGCGACTAAAGTCAAAGGCACGGGAACCATAAGACTATGTCACTCTCATTGAACTTGAACTTAACTCCCCGCCTTTGGCTACGGTCTTTTCTTATTTAGACCATTTTGTTTATAAACATGATGGAAAGGTCAAGATGAGGCGGACATCCCAAGTTTTAAAATAATTTATTTATTATTTTTTTGGGATTGATGATAAAATTGCATGGTTACGACTTGTTGCGTCACTCCATTTTAGTGTTTAAACTATCTCAGTGTTGTTATAGTTAAGCGTGGAAAATAGACCTAAGGTTACGTAGAAAGAATTAAGGATTTGCAAATAGGTGTAAAAGGTCACGTTGAGAGAGGGCCATTGAAAATAGGCCTAAATGATTAGTCAAAAGACGGGGAATTTGAAAATGGGCCTAAATAATGAGGCAAAAGACGGGGGATTTGAAAATAGGTCAAAAGAACTGGTGCTAGAAGTCAGGGAAATTGAAAATACGATTAAATGAGCAGGTAGAAGTCAGCAGCGAAATTGAAAGTACCCCTAAATAGTCAGCGAAAAGTCGGGGAATTGGAAAATAGATGTAAATAACAAAGCAAAAGTCGGAGAATTAAAAAATAGATTTAAATGATCAACCCGAAGTCTGGGAATTTAAAATAGCCCTGAAATATCACACAAAAGTAATTGGGTTATTTGAAAATAGGCCTGAAATTATCAGGTAAAAGTCAGGGGAGTTTTAAAATAGACCAAAATGATCAGGTCAAAGATGGAACATTTAAAAATTGGCTTGAAAGTTTGGGTCAAAGTCGGATAATTTGAAAAAAAAAAAAAAAATAAGAAATAATCCATAAAGATAAGAGATAACTAAGAATTTGAGAATTTTCACAAGAGTAAAGGAATAAAGCAAAGGCCAAGGAAAAAGAACGGCGAAAACTTGACCTTCCAGCATTCCCCTCAAAGACGAGAGGGTTCTCCTTTTCTCTCGCATTGAGAGAATTGTCGAAATAGTCTACAATTAGCTGATATATCAAGAGCCTAGGAAGATGAAATATAATGGGTTTTAACATAAGTTCATAAGATATGTTCCATAAGTTTGTCACTGGTTACTGAGAGTTACTGAGAGCTTGTCTTGAAGTGACGTAGGTCATAGATTCGAGGTAAAGCGACGCCTGGTGCGGCGCTGTCAAAGGTTTATTGCAGACTAAATAGGAAGATGGACTGCAAAACCTAGTGTATTCAATCCTAGCTTTGTTCTCGATCCAGCCAGTCTCAGACTTATGGAACATATCTTATAAACTTATGGTTTTTACACATGTCTGAATATTTGCAAAAATTTGCATTATTGTCTACAGGACATGAAAGTGCCTGAGAATTATCTTCAAAATGGTCTATAAAATCGCATCACCGGGGATAGGCTTGTTATTTTCCCAACTGTGTTAATTAACGTTCGTGTAGGCAGGGATCCATGTAATTTTAGAAGTAGGAATGGAGAACAGGGTAATCTGGGCGCTTCAAAGTCCCAGACCCCCTTCCACGTGACGGAGGGGGATGAAAGAAGAGGCGGGTTATGTTTTATCAGGGATAGATTTAATTTTAGAAGTAGGAATGGAGAACGGTTAGTATTTACTTCAGTCCGACTCATAGCCCAGTATAGAACCCCTCCCTCCAACACGTAACCAAAATTTTAAGTTATCTTCTTGGCTCACTTAAACCACGTTTTGATGACGTTTCTGACGGGGACGGCGAAAAATACGTAATTCCTTTTTACCTCTGTCGCTATGACCCGCCTCTTCTTTCATACCCCTCCGTCCCGGTGAAGGGGTCCGGGACTTTGACGCGCGCCCACATTACTCTGTTCTCCATTCCTACTTCTAAAATTAAATCTATCCCTATTTTTATAAATTGACTTTTTCTTTTAAAGAATTAAAAAATTCCTAATTCTATACTTTGTTTCAAAATGCAACAAGGCTTAACATTTCCTTTGTGTCGTTCGCGTTACGTTTCCATTAGAAAGCGAATTAGACGGCGCGATTATTGACGTCACGTGGGCTAAACCGGCTGATTTGGTGAAGAAAAGAGGGGGCAGGCAATTGTTGACGTCGGTACCCGTCACCCCCGTCATGTACATGCCACCTGGTTACGAAATGCCATCTTTGGCCAATTACGCCGTGGCAAACGCCAACAACATCGCTGCCGGGTACGTATTATCAAAAGTATATAATACTTCTCTTCGATAGAAGTGTACCACAAAGCGAGGTGTAATTGTAACGTGGTTCTTCCCAACATCATTTTACATTTGGAGCAAGGTTACTAAACCGAATCACATACGCGATAAATAGTTCCCTCGTCATTACTCTATTAGCGCTTAATTATTTGCCAATGCGCATGCGCTTGTGGATTTTTGTCAAGACAATCAAGGTTTGTGGGTTGATTACTGAGGGTTTAGTACCAAACAGTTACAGAATTCACCCTGCACGGTGCGATGCCCATCTGAACTTAGTTTGATGAGCGGGAGAGCAAACAAAAAGGGATCAATCGCATGGGAAGAATGACGTTACATAGCTAAAGTATTAGGAGGATTCAGAGTGTCATCCTTCTTCTATTATCCTCTTCTGATATTATTCAATAGCCTTTGGAGTTATGGATATCTTGTCAAACCTATTGTTTTGTTTTCTATTCTTTTTGCGAATAAGTAGAGGAATGGTTGTACCAAGGGTCTCAGTTCGTGGAAGAAGCCGAGGTGCCGCTGGTTTGAGAACCGGAAGAGGCGCCAGTATCCAGGGTTACCGAGCACCCCTCTATAGATCCGTCAAATCTTACGAGGTATTTATTTACTTCTATATCCTAAATTAAGCTATGGCGATATCGAACAGGGTTCATTCAAACCTGGAAAACTCAGGGAAGTAAATAGTTCATGAAAAACTCAGGGAAATTCCGAATTTTAAGTGAAGTATACAGGGAAATCAGGGAAATATTTTTGGTTTGTTATTACTCCATATAAGGGGAAAACTCGAGGAAATATATAGGAAAAACATGGAAAACTCGGGGAAATTTATAGGGAAAACTCGGGGAAATATATAGGAAAAAAACCTGTAAAACTCAGGGAAATATATAAGAACAAATCTGGAAAACTCAGGTAAATAAATATATTGGAAAAACCTGGTGAACTCAGGTAAATATATAGAATAAAACGTGAAAAACTCAGGGAAATATATAGAATAAAACCTGGAAAATTCAGGAAAATATAAAGAATAAAACCTGGAAAATTCAGGGAAATATATAGAATAAAACCTGGAAAACTCAGGAAAATATATAGGAAAAAACCTGGAAACTCGGGGAAATATACAGGAAAAAATCTGGAAAACTCAGGGAAGTATATGAGAAAAAACCTATAAAACTCAAGGGAATTCTGTTTTCCAAAAGTTGTATGAATCCTGTCGAAGTTTTACTGGAATCGATACGGATTTTAACCGATTATTTAAACTCGGCCGCGATAATTGATTATTTATTCCAATGAATCCGATATCGATTTGGGAATCTGATCGAGTGATTGATTAGCCCCTCGAGATAGATAAATCAAGTTGAAACTTAACAATTTTGTATTATAAATTCATTGACAATTTTTATACCGTATTTCGAATTACATACAGGGTGTTTCTGAAAGGTCTGTTTGAAATTAAGGGAGGTGCTCTTTGGACGATTTCGAGTTAAAAATGTTCAATGACATTTTGCCCAAGTTAAGATTGGCGTGTTTTAGGGATGACCCCTTACAAATCTTTCGTTTTCTTAGTTAAATTTAAGGGGTCATCCCTAAAACACTCCAAACATAACTTGAAAACAGTGTCCCGAGCGACAAAATCTTATAGAACATTCTCGACTCGAAATCTCCCAAATAACAACCATCTATCCATCTTCCTTAATTTTTAACAGACATTTCAATAACACCCTGTACACGTATTGGTTCTGAATGGCGCATGTCATACCAGGCCCAGGGTGACCAGGCTTTTCCTATTTTACCCTGAATGCCCTGCTTTGATTTCACCCGTTTCTTAATCATTTGCTATCTAATTTATATATCTTTACGTAATCACAACGTGACCTTGGGAGTGTTTGTTTGGCTTGATTTCATAATAGCTTCACTGAATCCGCTTCGTTATAGCTAGGAGGATATAGGGGTGAGGGAGTCTTCGACTGCCCATTCTTAGAGCTCAGGTTTCGGCCTCTCCGATGGGAGATTCGTGCACGCGCACGTAGTTAAATTGGTTACGCGCATCACGTGACCACGCAAATCCAATTCAAAATATAGCGGGTTTTTCATGCTAGCTTAGGCCTTTGAAGCAACGCCGCCTATATTACGTGTTCACTGCACATGTAGAGATATTTTTCATCGGGCGTTAATCCACCTTATTCCCTTTCGCCGGAAGTTAGGCTTAGCTCGGGATTCATGGGGGTGAGTAACGGGAAGAAATTGGTCTGTCGTCTGCTACAAAGGCCAAAAATATGTACTGTAGCGGACGACAGACCAATTTCTTCCCGTTACTCACCCCCATGAATCCCGAGCTAAGCCTAACTTCCGGTGAAAGGGAATAAGGTGGATTCGACCCTCCTACAGGTTTTAATCAGAGAGAATTTAGAAGAGGAGTGGAAGGCCCCCCCCCCTTTGACTCTATTAAACGTGATGACGCCCAAAAAAGATGTCGCGTTGAGCTTTTTGGGGTAGACGAGTTTCCGGTCACATGTTCTAAAATCTCTCTGTTACAAAGGCATCATACCGGAAATCGACCTGCCTAGATAACGTTTAGCAGACGACGTTGCGCTACATTCCAAACCACCCCTTCCACTCCCCTTCTAAATTCTCTCTGCTTTAATCCATCTTAAACACTTATCTGGTAGAGTTTTTGGTGTAGTGAAAGAGTAAAAAAACATTACCTTTACTTCAGTTTTATCTAAGAACCATAATTTACTATTAATAAGAAATAAAATAATGATAAATGTTCAATTAAAGCACTAAAAAATTGCAGCGCGAAGCATTAAGTCTTTAACAAAAATTAAAACAAACGAACAGTCGACGCCCGATGACGATGTGCGCGGAACTAGATGCGCGGCTAAGAATTTCCCAGAACGAGTGAAAACTGGGGAAACCACGGCCGATAATCTGTAAGCGCGTTTCAATGGGAAAACGGGCAGTCGAAGACTCCCTCACCCCTGTATCCTCCTAGATATTAGCATAAGTTTATAAGATATGTTCCATAAGTGTGTCACTCGTTAATGAGAGGTTGTCATGAAGTGACGTAGGCGAAACGTCATAGATTCTTGTAAAGCGACGCGTAGTGAGGCTTTGTCAAAGGCTTAGTACAGACTAAAGAGGAGGATGGACTGCAAAACCGAGTGTAGTCAATTCTCACGTCGTTCTTGAACTAGCTCTCATTAAGCCTCTAACATTACGAAGTATGGGTAGTGACATACTTATGGAACATATCTTATAAACTTATGATATTAGACTCCGAAATTGCGGAGGTGGCTTCCGTCGCTCAGGATTTACTTAAGTTCCTCTTTTCAAAGTATAAATTAAAACTACTTTCATTACGCAATAAATATTTTCAAAACGTTTTAATAAAAAAATAAAAACGGAGACGGCTCAGACGACTAGTTTCGCTCTTTGTTACAAAAGCATCTTCACGTCTGATTTGTCGCTCGCTAAAATGCGATTTAGGAAACCGCGTCATTCGGGTCACGTGTCATCCCAACGATTTGTTAATCTCTTTTGATGTCGTTAATATGTTCACTAGTATACCAGTGGAGAAAGCATTAGATGTAGTACACGATAGATTAGTTACCTCTAATTTTAATTATACTTAGAGATCATAGACCTTATCAACCTATAGTGAAACTGTGTATCGTTGATCCGTTTTTTAAAATTAATGATAAATTCTATAAACCAAAAATAGGTCTAGCAATGGGTAGCCCACTCTCTCCACTATTAAAGGGAGGGTGAAGTAGAAAATCAAGTGACTTTTTATCGATTCTTCAACTAATTATAAGACCTGCAGTCTGCATAGTGAAACATTTAGGAAATACTTCAGAATGATTTTAAAATTCAAATTAGGTTCAGATTTTAAGGATAATTTTAAACAAATTCCTATAAAAAAACACATTTTATTTCCTTTCCTATATAAAAACACATTTTATTTCCTTTCCTATATAAAAACACATTTTATTTCCTTTCCTATATAAAAACACATTTTATCTCCTATATTTTCCTATATAAAACACATTTTATTTCCTATATTTTCCTATATAAAAACACATTTTATCTCCTATATTTTCCTATATAAAAACACATTTTATTTCTAATATTTTCCTTTATAAAAACACATTTTATTTCTAATATTTTCCTTTATAAAAACACATTTTATTTCTAATATTTTCCTTTATAAAAACACATTTTATTTCTAATATTTTCCTTTATAAAAACACATTTTATTTCCTATATTTTCCTATATAAAAACACATTTTATTTCCTATATTTTCCTATATAAAACACATTTTATTTCCTATATTTCCCTATAAAACGCATCTTTTCAACTATATTTTCCTATAAAAACACATCTTTTCTCCTATAAAATCCTATTTTTTTTAATAAGGAATCTAAATTCTTGGCTGTGCTCCCTGGACTGTACATATGTGTTTCCAATCAATAATCTCGTTATTATTTATATTTTTTTTATCTTGTATACAACACTTTTCTTGCATTTGCTGGTCACCCGCTACATTAACACAAAATCTATATTTTCTTCAATTTCTTCCTTTTTTCCCCCGGGCCCTTAAAAGCATTTTCTGGATATCCAACCTAACATGGAACTAATTCCGACCAATCCTTTTACGCTTAAACCGGCCCGACACCCGGTTCAGGTACTGTTCTTTCTATCTTTATCTTTTCTAATTCCCTTTTCAACTTTTGCTGTCTTATAAACTATTTATAAAGTCAATAAAACACCTATTTTCTCTATTAACGGATATAAATAATTAACCCTTCCATTTAAAGAGAAAGTGAAATGGCCATATAGGAACATCTTTTTTAATTTATGCGCTATTGTAAAGAAGTGATATCTAGTTTATTAGGGCGAAGGTATAAGATGCCATAGTCCCAGTCCCCTTTCAAAATTCAAGGGGGGACGTAAATGGAGGCCGGGCTATTTCGCCTCTCCTCAGTCGGAAAATACCTAATTTTCGTCATTCGCGTCGTGCTGACGTGAGTTTTCAAGAACCAGTGAAATGGTGGTTGTAATTTAGAGGAAGGATTAACTCCGGACCTACATTTGGACTGGAGATAAAGCTGGAAATATGGCGAATTCGGAATTTAACCTTCTCCCTAGTAAACTAGATATCACTTCTTGATATTGTCAAAATCAGTCAGTTAAGTTTATAAATGATATGTTCCATAAGTATGACACGTCCTATACTTCGTAATGCTAGACACTTACAGCTCGAGCTAGTTCGAGAACGACAAGCGAGAATTGCATGTATACAGTCGGTTAGTTTTGCAGCCTATCTTCCTATTTAGTCTGTATAAGCCTTTGACAGCGCCCTCACCAGGCGTCACTTTACGAGAATCTATGATGTTTGAAAATAGATTTTGATAATTTTTTATCAGAATGAATAGACAGACATATGGCCATTTCATTCTCCCTTTAAAGTATGCGTAACCTTTAACATTTCTCAGATCCTTCAAGAACTTTGCCAAAAGAACAATTGGGGCGAACCAGTTTTCCAATTGTTGTCAACTGGGGGTAACACGGAGTCAGATGTACAGTTGTTCAATTTCAAGGTATGTATACATTTTTTTATTTAAAGAAAATTTTGGTTATAGAGAGCTTTCAGTTGGAGGAGGGGCTGAGTCTCGTGACATAATTTACGCTGCCATATTGGTGGGTTTAAAGCGGGAATGATGCTGAGATCACCCAATATGACTACCAGAACAGCGGTAAGACTTGGGAGGGTGCGACGTACTACTATCCCACCTGAAAGCTCTCTATAGGCCAAGGTAAAAGCGGCATCCCAGTCAACTGGGGCTATTTAACCTATCTGGTGGTAGAAATAATTCCAGAACAGGGTTCGTACACGAAATGGGAAGCCTGGAAAAGTCGGGGAAATTTAAAATGGGGCCGAAAAGATCGGGCAAAAGTCAGGGAAAAATGTTTTTGGAGTGAAAGTCGGGATATCAGGGTGACCATTAAGTGTGTACTGAGAGTTTTGGTAATTCAATGTTCGTACGGAACCTGGGTAACGTGTACAAGCAGGGAGGAATGAGGGTAAGATGGAGTGGAATGATGTGTGGGTGATCTGCGGCAATGAAAGTGTACCTTGCGCACGCCCCTACCCTTTAGTAGTAGCAGAAGTGAGATGAGACTCGAAGTGAAGGGCTCTAGCATTGGTAATAGATCCGGGCATTAGTGAACAAATTTGAGGATTTTATGCCGCTTCCATCGCGCCTAAACTAGAGAGAAAAAATTGGTCGAGTTCCAAAAACATTTCCTACCCCCTTCCCCTCGAACTAAAGCCGCGGAACACGAACGCCTGTGCTTGGATCTAGTTCGGCTGTCTACCGCCACGAGCGTCTCACGTTTTGGAGGGAAAATTCAGAAACCGCTACTAGAGGGCCAACCGTTGGTGTGCTATCAAGAATATTCACTTTCGCCGAGTGAAGAATTTGGTTAGCTTAGTATTTCTGGTCTCATCTCACTTCTGGTAGTAGCCATTGAGTTGAGTAGTAGCAGACGATTATTAAAGGCTGTCGCGTAGCGTCATTGCATTTGTATCTGAACTATAGCTTCTATTTTTAAGACATAGGGGGCGTCCTTTACGATTCCGTACTGTACGACCCTACCTAAACGCTGAGGATGCTGGGAGGACTTCGGTGCCGTTCCGTAGATGGGGATACAGAGGCAATTAACGTTATAGTTATGGGGGTAAACCACTAACCACTCCATCCGTCTCTCCTTCAAGGTTAGGGGGCTTACATTAGCTAAAACGAGTCTCTTATCTGGGATGGAGAACCGACAATTTTTTGAACTAAAAATTATCCCAATTTAATTTTGTTAATGGGGAATTTAAAGTATTTTCTCGCGATCTCTCGCACTTAGGTGACCCTTCCTGGCTTGACCAGTCCTTATAACACCTTTAGCCCGCCTAAACTGTGCCAGTATATGGAAGAAGCCAAGCAATACGCTGCCGAATATGTTCTCACTCAACTTGGAATCACGTTGGACAGTAAGTGAAGTTACAATCCTCCCTCGCGAAGTTAATTGGAATATTTAGGATAAAAAAAAAATCATTTTGAGAAGTATTTCTCCGGTTTTTCTCGAGGCGGTGAGTCAGGGTCCATAAGCAGCTTAAAGTACAGCGCGATAACGGAATTTTGTTATCAAAGTTGCACATTTTATCAAAAAATAACTTAGGCCTAGTTTCGTCAGGAGATCATTACCCGAAGGATAAAACGCTCCCTACGATCTCTGAACAATATCAATACAATTTTAGTTTAATTTTTTAAGTGATAGAACAATCATGCTAAGCTTTTCCGCCTTTACTAATTACTGTGTTAAAGTTAATTAGGGGGAAATTTATCTGCCTGCAAGTATCATTAAATGTTGTCCTTGACTGTAATTTGGTTAGATTACTTAGAATTTAATAATGAAACGATGATTACCCATGAAAAATATGCCGTTAAAGGCCGAGTTCAAGCGAATTAAAGTGTTCTAACGAACTGAAAACCGCGAACGTCGAGACTAACAAAGGAGCGACCGAGGAGATTTTATCGTATCCCCATTGGGGCAAAATTTGAATGGTTCTATGTAACTGAAGATAAATCATTTCCTTCAGAGGAAATGCAAAAACTCGGATGGAAAAAAATTTGGAAGGATTTCTATTGTTTATCTTTAGTTTCGAAGATAGGGACGGTCGCCTCCGAGGGGCTAACCATTAAGAATTTACCTGTACACTGATTACGTTATCATTTAGTACAATAATGATTACACGATGAGTACGATATAATAACGGCATGATTACGATGAGTACGATATAATAACGGCATGATTACGATGAGTACGATATAATAACGGTACTATTACGATGAGTACGAAATAATTAAGGTACGATTATGATGAGAACGAAATAATAACGGTACGATTACGATGAGTACGAAATAATAACGGTACGATTACGATGAGTACGAAATAATAACGGTACGATTACGATGAGTACGAAATAATAACGGTACGATTACGATGAGTACGAAATAATAACGGTACGATTACGATGAGTACGAAATAATAACGGTACGATGAGTACGAAATAATAACGGTACGATGAGTACGAAATAATAACGGTACGATTACGATGAGTACGAAATAATTAAGGTACGATTATGATGAGTACAATATAATAACGGTACGATTACGATCAGTACTAAATAATTAAGGTACGATTACGATCAGTACTAAATAATTAAGGTACGATTACGATCAGTACGGTGCATAACTATATGAAGATTACGCTTGAGTACAGGTGAAGTCATATACAATGATTACTGATGATTTCGTGTGATAACATTACATAATGATTACGCGTGATTACGGAGTGTAACAGGATTACGCGTGATTATGGACGATAAGAGGATTACTCTTGATTACGGATGATAACAGTGTTACGAATGAGTACTTAGGATTACAGACTGATTACGTTATCATAGGGTGTTCGCCGATTACGGCAAGTTGTTGGCCCCTCGGTCGCCCCATTGTTAATCGGCTTGAGTTTACTAGAACCATTTTTGTGGGAACTCGACCTTTACGCATTTACTAATTAGTCGCCATTTCGGACTTTTTTTCCCACCTATACCACTAATACCACTCGCTTCTAGTGGTTTGGAAATCTAGTGTGAGAAATAAGGTTAAAACTATGGGACCGTTTTCAGACGTGGAGCACGTTTTCAGCGGTTACGCCATGCCGGTAGCGGCCACTAACACTCCGACCACGTCAGCGACGGCAAATTCGAACAGCGGCAACTTTAACAGGATGAGTTTCTTAGGAGGGCCAGCAGGTACGGGAACCGAGAGACTCAAAGATTTATTCTCTAATGGCCTTGACGGTCACGGCGGCTTTGAAGTGGGGGTTTGGTCGAGTAACGGCGGCGACTCCCCCACCGCGGAAGCTACTTCCTTCTCTGGCCACTTGTTCTCGTCGACGAGACCGTTTTCCCCGCCTCCCAAACAGGCCGGCTTTGCTTATGGCAGCAAATTTCCGTTTAGAGACACGCAACCGTCCAACCAATCGTCCGTTTCCGACAACCCTCGTTCTCGTATGTTTTCACGTTCATTTAAATACAGGGGCAGACGTTCATTACGCGAAGTTCTTAATCGTCATCCAATATAGTCCCCAGTGTGGAAATGGACCGTCTCGAAAGATGGGCGAGTCAAATAAGTCGTGAGAACTTCTCGTAATGAACGTTTGACCAGAGGCTATCCACTCGTCATTCAGGTGCGCATCATCACGTTAATTCAATTGGAATTTCTATTGAATTTGTGGGGTTTAGACTCTTGAATTCACGCATATGATCTCTTGAATTCAACGCGAATGCTCTCATGAATTCAGTGAGTTTGTTCTCATGAATTCAGTGTGTATTCTTTCTTGAATTCATGCAACGCGTACTCTCTCTTGAATTCATGCAACGCGTACTCTCTCTTGAATTCATGCAACGCGTACTCTCTCTTGAATTCATGCAACGCGTACTCTCTCTTGAATTCATGCAACGCGTACTCTCTCTTGAATTCATGCAACGCGTACTCTCTCTTGAATTCATGCAACGCGTACTCTCTCTTGAATTCATGCAACGCGTACTCTCTCTTGAATTCATGCAACGCGTACTCTCTCTTGAATTCAAGGCGTACTCTCTCTTGAATTCAAGGCGTACTCTCTCTTGAATTCAAGGCGTACTCTCTCTTGAATTCAAGGCGTACTCTCTCTTGAATTCAAGGCGTACTCTCTTATGAATTCAAGGCGTACTCTCTCTTGAATTCAAGGCGTACTCTCTCTTGAATTCAAGGCGTACGTTCTGACGAATTCAACGCGTATACTCCGATGAATTCAAGGCGTACTCTCTTATGAATTCAGCCCGTACTCTCTCTTGAACTCAACTCGTACCCTCTGATGAATTCAATGTGTACGCTCTCTTGAATTGAACGCGTACGCTGTCTCTTGAATTAAATTCATATGGCATACAGTATAATTCAGTGAGAGAATTCCATTTTGAATTGACTTGACTACCTTCCCTAAAATCCAGTGCAAATGTTTTGTTGAATTGAATTCATAATTTCCTGGGCTTCCACCTGATTTTCGCTAGAATATTGTTTGCTTTGCTATACTCTACGCGTTCACCGGCACCTCATCTGAAGGAATTGGATAGCCTTGTATTAAGTTTGTTTTATATTGTACAGTACTATTGTTTTCACCTTTTTTATTTGAATTCAGTCTTTCTGTTTTGTAAGGTATGTACAGTATTTTAATCCAATAGTGTTCCTGCAGCTTCAATTGCACCGCTTATGGGCAAATATGGTTCCTAATCTTTGGGGTATCGGTGCACGGGGGGGGGGGATTTACGAAAAGATTCTCTGAGATAAGCCTATATGGAGCATACAATGATTTGGGTTTTGAAAAGGGTGGTTTAGAATAGCTATTCGAGTCCCACAGAGAGTCCCATCTTATCCCCATATTTTAGTGGTTTTCAGACCAAGGATGATGGGGGGAGGATACGCAATCTGAAAGAAATATGTGCGCTAACTGTGGAACGACTTAGGTTGGGTGGGATGCCAAAAAATGGCGGAGGAATAGTCTGACTCAATTGTAATTGGTTCGTCTGTAGCCCTTCTTGACCAATTACCAATGCGTCCGATTATTCCTCCGCCATATTTGGCGTCCCACCCAACCTGAGCCGTTCCACAGTTAGCTAGCCTATTTCTCTCAGATTACCCATCATCCATCCTTGTTTAGGCATATCGGAATATTACCGATGTGTTGTTCCCAATACATAAGGTGTTTCTGATAAGTCTGCCATAGATTAATGGGTTTGTTCATTGTCACGTGTCAAATTGAGCGGAAAGTGTCAAAGAACATGGTGGGGTCTACAACGTTTGCTTCCAAACATTGATTGGCCCCTAAAAACAATGAAATAGATTACACATGTGGAGTAAGACATATCAGCCTTCATTAGTCTTCAATCTACGAACGTTAATGAACCTTTATTTTGCAAAAGTGTACTATTAAATGGGTTGAAGTGTGCAGAGTACGCTGGTCAACTAGAGCTAATTACTCCACACTTGCGTCGTTATTTACTTGTTTTACGGGCCAATCAATGTTTGGGAGCCCATATCTTCACATAACCATAACTTTATAACACTACCTATACTTCGTAATGCTAGAGACTTACCGAGAGCTAATTCGAGAACGACAAGCGAGAATTGACTACACTCGGTTAGTTTTGCAGGACATCCATCTTCCTATTTAGTCTGTACTAAGCCCTTGACAAAGCCTTACCAGGCGTCGCTTTACCCAGAATCTATGACCTGCGTCACTTCATGACAAGCTCTCAGTAACCAGTGACAAAATTATGAAACATCTTATGAACTTAACTAAACGTTGTAGACCCCATGTTCTTTGACACTTTTTACCCAAAGAATACACCCTTCAATTTATGGCAGACTTATCAGAAACACCCTGTATCTCAAAAAACGTTTGCAAATAACCCTTTCGGTTAAATCTTCTATAACCGCATGGGGTAAGAAAGGTAAGGGTATGGTAACTAATTACTGATCATAAACCTCATGCATTACGGGAATTTAGACCCCTTAAAGGGATTAAAAAGGGATCGAACTAATCGTCCGCTACCGGAAGCGTATGGCCAAGAGACAACTTTGTTTTAGGGTGACAGTTAGGAGTAGGTACTAGGTAGCAAGGTGACGCGGAACCCAAAAATTGGGGTCTTTAAACTCTTTTTATTTAAAAGAACTTTTAAGTAGTTGGCGTCGGGGTGGATTTAAAATACGTCATGATACCGCACACGTGGTAAGAATGGGTAAAGCAGTATCTCTCCTTCATACCACGTGCAGTGACGTAATTAAAAATATTTATAGTGTTACTCTTAAAGGATGGTTGTTCTTGAAATGGGACCCAATACCGAACCACTCCGCTGCCAACTACTTCAAAGTTCTTTTAACCAAGTATAATCGGGAAATGATAGAGGTGGCACAAGGAATTATTATTTGCTATAATGATAGAGGTTTAGCTCGAGGGGCTAATCACTCTCCAGAGTCTCTGTACGCCGATTACGCATTATGCGTAATAATTTTAAAATAAGCATTGTCAAAGGCAAGTAACTTAAAGATTACGCGTAGTCTCTTAAGTACAGTTAATGGTACAGTCTCTAATTACACCAATTACGCGAAGTGAGTGGCCCCTCGGTTGAGCTTTCGTCAAAATCCTTTAATGACGTCAACATCGCCGCGAGATTACTGAAAATAATCCACCCACATTTCGAAGATAAGGATTCTCGGTGTCACCTCTACAATATCCTCCTTTAACAATAGTATAACCTAGGTATAACTATCTTTAACTAATAAAATAAACCATGGTTATGGTTTTTCTTTTCTTGAAAATCAGCTTATGCCGAATTTTACGAAATGCCTCATCCACCAATGTTTTAACAACCTTTCTTTTTGGATTATATGGTTTAAATCCATTAATTCTTTCAACAAAATTTATGAACTTTTCGTTCTTATTACCATGAATCTATTCAACACGTGTATAGATTCATGTTATTACTTTATGCGCTTCCTAAGGTTACAATTATATCTCAAAATAATCCCCTTAAAGGTTCCGATAGCTTTCGGAATTTGTTAGTATTGTCCTTTTTCATTTTTTTTATATAGTTCTGAACATTACATAACATATAAGAATATGTTTTATTCATATTATTGTCAAAAAACCGGTCAAAAAATAATATTAATAATTTAAAAAAAAAGCAATTAGGCTTAGACGTCCGATGCAAAATTAAGAAATTACTTATTAGATCTTTAGCATGATAAGACCGGGTTAGTTAACTATATTTAAAACAAAGCACGAATCCCAAACTATAGGTTAGTTTTAAGTTTAACTATAAATATCCTTGTAACAAGGATTTTATTAATATTTTTCTTTTTATTTAGAAAAATTTGCTAAAATATGGTTTTTTAGCAAAGTTAAGAGTATTTTATTAAAAAAAAAAAAAAAAAAGCAAAACTGTGTTATAGGTTTTATACGTGTAGTAAAGGTGTACTTAAACGCTCCTAAGTATTATTTTTAATTTTAAGGAGAAATTTTTAAATTTAAAAATAAACAGTTTAGAAAATTAAAAATATTAATTTAGTTTCAAAAATATAATTTAAACCATTTGGAAAATATTAATTTAGTTTAGATGCTTTCAAAATATATTTTAAAATAAAAATAAAATTTAGAAAATATTAATTTAGTTTCAAAAATATAATTTAAACCATTTGGAAAATATTAATTTAGTTTAGATGCTTTCAAAATATGATTAAAAATAATTTAGATGCTTTCAAAATATGATTAAAAATAATTTAGATGCTTTCAAAATATGATTAAAAATAATTTAGATGCTTTCAAATTCAAAATATGATTAAAAATAATTTAGATGCTTTCAAAATATAATTAAAAATAATTTTAGGGGGTGTTTAAGTATGCCTTTACAAATTACACTAGCTCAATAAGGAACCCTAATTTAAAATATACTTTTGTACAAACTACAGATGTTCATTTTAAAATGGTGAAATTTTAAAATTTGATAAAGAGAACTTAAATTTTTTAAATTGGATAATTAAAAAAATTATATAAAAACCTATTAAATTTAAATATTAAAATATTTTAAATTAAAATTGGATAAATAAATATTTTAATAAAATTAACCTATTAAATTAATCTTTTTAAATATAAACCTAATAATAACATAGTAATAAAATGAACGAATTAAAAAAAATGTGGTTTAAAATCTCGTACAATTTAACTTAAATAACAACACTTAAATAAAAAAAAATTAAATTAACCTAATGACCTATAAGAAAACCAAATATTAAATAATAATAATACTAGAATGCTGTATAAAGTTGGTAAAACGTGCTTAATTTTTCTTCAATTCATTTAATCCATATATAATCGCTTAATGTATTTATTTTTGTCTTGCTTAAACTTTATGTAAACCTTTAATATTTTGCTTAATTTTCAGTTAACCAAAAAAAAAAATTTAAAATGTAATAAAATAAAGAAAAAAATAAATATGTAGTATCAATATGAATATATCGTCAATAATAAAAGAATGTATTAT
Organism: Phalangium opilio; assembly: GCF_054372755.1. Lineage (NCBI taxonomy): Eukaryota > Metazoa > Arthropoda > Arachnida > Opiliones > Phalangiidae > Phalangium > Phalangium opilio. The sequence continues at coordinate 5,311,378 of NW_028324226.1, forward strand.
GAATAATGGTTCTGTGGACTTCATTTTTAAGAATTAATCCTTGAAAGATCGAGAAATTCTACTTAAAAATCAAGAAATTCTGCTTAAAAATCAAGAAATTCTACTTAAAAATCGAGAAATTCTACTTAAAAATCGAGAAATTCTACTTAAAAATCGAGAAATTCTACCTGAAAATCAAGAAATTCTACTTACAAATCAAGAAATTCTATTAAAACGTCAAGAAATTCTATAAAAAGTCATTTTTAACAATTAATCCTTGATAAATCAAGAAATTCTACTTAAAAATCAAGAAATTCTACTTTAAAATCAAGAAATTCTATTTTAAAATTAAGAAATTCTATTAAAACGTCAAGAAATTCTATTAAAAAGTCAAGAAATTCTATTTTAAAATTAAGAAATTCTATTAGAACGTCAAGAAATTCTATTTTAAAATTAAGAAATTCTATTAGAACGTCAAGAAATTCTATTAAAAAGTCAAGAAATTCTATTAAAAAGACGAGAAATTCTATTAAAAGTCAAGAAATTCTATTAGAAAGACGAGAAATTCTATTAAAAACTCAAGAAATTCTATCAAAAACTCAACAAATTCTATCAAAAACTCAAGCAATTCTATCAAAAATTCAAGAAATTCTATCAAAAACTCAAGAAATTCTATCAAAAACTCAAGAAATTCTATCAAAAAATCAAGAAATACGACGGAAAATCGTGAAACCAGGTGAGAAATCTTGAAATATTATGAAAATTCATGAATCCCATGACAAAAATCAAGAAATGCGAGAGAATAGTCAGGAAATTCGTCGTAGAAAAATTAAGCCTGACAGAACAAATCAGGAAATTCGTTAGAAAAATCAAGAAATGTGACATATGAATTCAAGAACTTAGATGGGAACGACGTCTTTGATAAAATGCTAAACTGATTGAGAATCTATATGACCCCTTTATGAAGCCCAAAGCACTTGACATTTAACCTTCGAGGTATTTATTTCTATAGTTAATTGTTATATATATATTTTATCACCGACTATTAACAACTTTTTCGAGGCATTTTCTTTTTTCAACTTTCATTGTTCCTCCTTTATAAATTTCTCTTATCAATTTTGTATTTATCGTTCTTCCTCCTACACCTTTCCATTATAATAATCTTTACTCACTCTTTTATTATCTAAAGCGGGGAGGTTTTTTTTCTAATAATTTTGTAACTATAAATGTTTTGATAGTGTTATAACTTTTAATTTACGCAATATAAGTGTAGTATGGTGCAAAACCGCAAACGTTCATCATATCCACGATTCCGCCCCAAATTATTTGATAGAAACCACTTTTAGTTGCCCCTATCTGGGGGTTGATTGTCCCATTCTGAGGGAGAAATCAATTAACTATTGTTTGTTTAGCAATTTTTAGCCTACAACTCATTGCGAATAATTAAGAAGTCAAATCAAGGGCAGGGCCCCCAGAGGTCCTATAATTCCTATAAAATCCTATATTTTTAAAACTGTCCTATAAAATCCTATATTTTTGGCAAAAATCGCCAAAAATTCTATAAAATCCTATAATTTTGAAATTTGGGCGAATTTTAAGCAACCCATCGGTTAAACCAAAAGTAAATGTTTTTATTTACTTTTGGTTAAACCAATACTCAGGTCTAAAAAATATCATAAAATGGGGATGGTCTATCCAAGGATTATTTAAAATGTCTAAATAATCCTTTGTCTATCTAATATTCTAGCTTATCTAGTTAAATAAAAGCTCGGTATATTATGGTACTGATAACTAAACATTCAGTGTGTACCACCATGGTGAGTTTTTCGTGTGGGCAGCTAATAGGGAGTCTATTAGTTGTCATTTGCTAGATCAAAAAAGGCGGGAATTAATTTTTTCGCAGTACTGGTGTTCTTTATAAAAATAAAAGTTAATATTTTACTGTCCTATATAGTCCTATAATTCTGGAAATCCCTGTTTGTAGTAGACCCCAATTTTTAAGTTTGTTTGAATGAAGGGCAGATAGGACTATAAGATACTCAAAGGACATCCCCGTATCTCTAGTAGAACCAAAGTTATGAGCCTCCAAATTTGGTTGTAATGCTTTTCCCGTGGAAGGTGGTATGTTTTCCAACATTTAGCTTAATTACTCGGCCCCTGTTTGCAGTACTGGTTCTTTAAAAAAGGAAAAATTGATAATTTTGTGTCCTATATAATCCTATAATTCTGGAAAACTGTCCTATAAAATCCTATATTTTCATGAAAAAAGTCCTATAATTCCTATAAATATTTTCGAAATTCGGCTGGGGGCCCTGCAAGGGTCAAATGGCCCAAACGGCTATCAGTGAAAACGTTTATAGGCTTATGGGAAAAACTGCACAATTTTCATAGTTTTTCATACTTTACATACACCGCGAACAGCTTGCGCCGTTGAGCTCGTGATCGAGTGGGCTATGGTCATGGAAACTTCAACCGTCCTATAATTCCTGTAAAATCTTATATTTTTGAATATGTCCTATATTATCCTATAATTTTATTCATATAATATCCCATATTTTTAACTTGGAAGACGTTTTCGCATAGTTTAGCATCAAATTTATCAAAATTTTTGCACTTATATCGAGATCACGTTTGACTAGACACCGAAATTGCGGAGATATATTTGCTCGCCCTGGATTTTTATATAATGTATTTTAATTAAATTTCTGTATTCAAAGTAAAATCCAATTTGTTATTTTTTTGAAATTTTTCTACTAAGCCAAAATAATCTATATCTATATAAATCAAAGTCCTGACTGATAATCAACGCCCAGCCCAAACCGCTTGCCCTAGAATGCTGAAAATTTGCAGGAACGTTACTCATAAGTAGTAGGCACGTACTAAGAAAGATTTTTCCAATCCGCCGCCATCTTAAAAAATGGCGCCCAGAAATGTTAAAAAAATCTTCTCTATGCAACAAAGTCCGCGCTTTTCAACCGATTTTGTAAACTTTTGGTACACTGCTTTCCTTTAACCTATAGGCGGGCTGAATGGTCTTTTGAGTTCGATTTGTTGCCATCTTTTTAAATGGCGGCCAAAAACTTAAAAACCCTTCTGTATGGAATAATGTCCGCATGAAAAGTAATAAAAAATGTCCCGACGGGCAACACCGAGTGCCTTAGCTCCTAGTGTGCTACAAAAAAATTGGTCATCAGTAAAATCTGCCCATTCTTTATATCATTTTGATGGAAGTTCTTATTATACGCGAGCGACGCCGCGGGTAACAGCTAGTGTTATATATGAGAATTGTTAGTCCTATATTTTCATATAAAATCATATAATTTCGGGAAAAAAATCCTATTTTTGCTATAGGCTGGGCTACCCCGGTCCCCCATGGAACAAAATAAACTCACTCGATTTTAGCTAACGCGCAACCGCGAGTGACGTCATACCACCAGTTTTCCCTTCCGTCTTCTGCTACTTCACTCACTGAGTCACTGTGTGTTCCGAGGCCCAAGTATTTGACACTATCCTCTTTCCTCAATCCTCACCATGCCGAATTGTTGTTATAACGGTTGTAAGAATGATTCGAGGAGTTCCCATAAAAAATATATGAAAGGAATAACCTTTCACGCGTTTCCTAAACCAAAAACCCAGTTAGAAAAATGTAAAAGATGGATTGCCGCTTGTGGAAGACCCAATTTTCTCACACTAGACAGAATTACTAAATGTCGTTACCTTTGTTCTGAACATTTCGTTGGCGGTACTGGTCCTACTGTGGATTACCCTGATCCCATGACATATGATCCAATTAAATATATGATTGTAAGTAACAAGCCCAAATTTGAATAATACTAAAAACTATAGAGTGCTGTCAGTTGTGACGTCAGATCCAAGGTTAAACGTCACGAGTCTGCCTTTAGCAATGGGCGGCCATGACAGTTACCGTTTTTTCTTTATGGGAAAACAGCATGGGTGACGTCACACCGGCGCTTCTGACAGCACTCTATTTGCTTTCCTATTTAAAGTATTAATATGTAATGCAGGATCCAAGAGAACAGAAATCTGTCAACTCTTCAAATGAATGTTCTCAATCTCAAAACAGCGCAATCTTAGTTAAGGAGGAAATGGTTGATTCTGGTTTGGGTGAATGCCCAGAAAGTCATGTTGAAAATTTTAACATGGAAAAACAGCAAGAAGAAATATTACCATCGGCTAATTTGGATAATTTTATTATTGCAAGTAGTGTTGTTAAAGATGAGCCGGCTATCAATGAAATTTACGGTAACCAAGACAAAGATAATGCTGAAGAACTACCGATGAATATTAGCGAACCACATGAAACTTTGTTTCTTCCAAATTGCCAAAAAGAAGAATTATCAAGTGTTGAACTTGACAGCAATCAAAAATCCACATTTGCAACTTTAGAAGACTTATTTTCGGAATTTTGGCAGTTTCAAATCGCAAAATACGAACCGCAGTTAAATTGGTCCATAACAAGGAGCTGTAGCTCCAATTCCCTGTTTGTATTTAGCACATTAAGACCTGAAGATATTGGACATATTACAATTGAAATTGATGAACGACTCCATGTACTAATAAAAGTTTACGGAGTTCTTCTTAACGATGAACACAACAGCGTCCTTTCCAACATCATACCCGAAACGCTGACAACTTTGGAAGATTTAATTAATCTCTTAAGGCATTTAGATTATTTAAAATTATGCCCAGGAATATCGGATCCAAGATATAAAGTGTTTTACGAAGATTTAAACGGTGGTCACGTTAGCCGATTCACTAACGTTATACACTCAAATACTTGCCATGGTCTTTTGAAACGTTCGCATAATTCAGAAAGATGTTTAGAATGCGGAATATTAAGAAGTAATCTGGTCCGAAGGCTTAAAAGATACGGTCAGGAAACTGGACCCGAAAAGAAAAAGGAGAATCATCGTTGCAAGACGAAAAACCAACTACACGAAGTTATTCGGCAGAAAAACAAAGAAATGAAAAAATATAGGAGACAGAACAGGAGCCTGCGTTTAAGAATAGAAACCCTTCGTAAACTTAAGGGTGGGCCAAATGAAAAGGATGTTTTTAGCGAAATATCTGATGACGATGATCCATTTTCGAGCAAAGAAAATTTCTTAAGGATTTTAATGAAGCAGCAAATGGATCTGCTTAAAAAAAATAAATCTAGACCCGCTAAATGGCCCGAATCTATTATTAAATGGTGCTCTTATATTAGAGCCAAATCAAACTCTACTTACGATGCCATTCGCGAAGTCATGCCATTACCGTCAATATCGACGTTGTCGACTTACACCTCAGTTTTACCATCCGAAAGCGGATTTACTGCTGAAGAAATGAGAGAAGAAACTGATATTGACCTCTCTTCTCCCTGATAGAACCGTGTTATTAATCTGGAGGTTCATTGTATCATACTTTGCGCGAAATGACCTATTATTTACCTATTTTTTGGCCTAAAACTCTGTATGGAAATAATTAGCCTATTATTTACCTACTTTTTGGCCTAAAACTCTGTATGGGAATAATTGGCCTATTGTTTACCTAATTTTTGGCCCAAAACTCTATGCGAATAATTGGCCTATTATTTACCTACTTTTTGGCCTAAAACTCTGTATGGGAATAATTGGCCTATTATTTACCTAATTTTTGGCCTAAAACTCTGTATGAGAATAATTGGCCTATTATTTTCCTTCCTTTTTGGCCTAAAACTCTGTATGGGAATAATTGTCCTATTATTTACCTACTTTTGGCCTAAAACTCTGTATGGGAATAATTGGCCTATTATTTAATTATTTTTGGCCTAAAAAACTGTATGGCAATAATTGGCCTATTATTTACCTACTTTTAGGCCTAAAACTCTGTATGGGAATAATTGGCCTATTATTTACCTACTTTTAGGCCTAAAACTCTTTATGGGAATAACTGACCTATTATTTACCTACCTTTTGGCCTAAAACTCTGTATGGGAATAATTGGCCTATTATTTACCTACTTTTAGGCCTAAAACTCGGTATGGGAATAATTGGCCTATTATTTACCTATTTTTGGCCTAAAACTCTGTATGGGAATAATTGGCCTATTATTTACCTATTTTTAGGCCTAAAACTCTGTATGGGAATAATTGGCCTATTATTTACCTACTTTTTGGCCTAAAACTGTATGGGAATAATTGGCCTATTATTTGTTTAGCTATTTGGCCTACAAATCTTTGCGAATAATTAACAAATAAATTGTTAAACAATCAGTGAAAACATTTATTTCCGAAAAACTGTACAAGTTTCATAGTTTTTCATTATAGAAACATTCATGAAATTAAAAATAGACCGCAATATACTCTTATATACAAAATAACGTTATAAACTAAAATTTAATTTGTAAAAAACCATTCTTACAAATGTCACGTGTGTTGCATTATTATTAGGGAATGTGCCTTTTATAGCAAGTATTTATATTAGGTTTACATTAACAATCTCTTTAGGTTTTCCTCCAATGGGGTGTGGCCATTTTAGCGGGCAAAATTCGAGACACGCTGATAAGTTCATCAGGATAATATATCAATTCATAATGAGCCAAGAGCTCGCTCATGGCTTCCTCTTCAATCTGCCAAAAAAGTAAAATTATTAAAAAAAATTAAATGATATAATGCAATTAAGGCACTTTCCCACTTCAGCCTTGGTCTGGTCATTATGCATAATCGCGGTGTACATAGAGCTCAAAATAGTTAAGTAATATTTTCTTCTGGTAATACCCACTTAACCATGGCAAAACCTCTACATACTACGCGTAATCAATGGCGAAACCTCTACATACTACGCGTAATCAATGGCGAAACCTCTACATACTACGCGTAATCAAAGGCGAAACCCCAACATACTACGCGTAATCAATGGCGAAACCCCAACATACTACGCGTAATCAATGGCGAAACCCCAACATACTACGCGTAATCAATGGCGAAACCCCAACATACTACGCGTAATCAATGGCGAAACCTCTACATACTACGCGTAATCAATGGCGAAACCTCTACATACTACGCGTAATCAATGGCGAAACCCCAACATACTACGCGTAATCAATGGCCAAACCTCTACATACTACGCGTAATCAATGGCGAAACCTCTACATACTACGCGTAATCAATGGCGAAACCTCTACATACTACGCGTAATCAATGGCGAAACCCCAACATACTACGCGTAATCAATGGCGAAACCTCTACATACTACGCGTAATCAATGGCGAAACCTCTACATACTACGCGTAATCAATGGCGAAACCTCTACATACTACGCGTAATCAATGGCGAAACCTTAACATACTACGCGTAATCAATGGCGAAACCTCTACATACTACGCGTAATCAATGGCGAAACCTCTACATACTACGCGTAATCAATGGCGAAACCTCTACATACTACGCGTAATCAATGGCGAAACCTCTACATACTACGCGTAATCAATGGCGAAACCTTAACATACTACGCGTAATCAATGGCGAAACCTCTACATACTACGCGTAATCAATGGCGAAACCTTAACATACTACGCGTAATCAAAGGCGAAACCCCAACATACTACGCGTAATCAATGGCGAAACCCCAACATACTACGCGTAATCAATGGCGAAACCTCTACATACTACGCGTAATCAATGGCGAAACCTCTACATACTACGCGTAATCAATGGCGAAACCTCTACATACTACGCGTAATCAATGGCGAAACCTCTACATACTACGCGTAATCAATGGCGAAACCTTAACATACTACGCGTAATCAATGGCGAAACCTCTACATACTACGCGTAATCAATGGCGAAACCTCAACATACTGCGCGTAATCAATGGCGAAACCTGAACATACTACGCGTAATCAAAAGGCGAAACCCCAACATACTACGCGTAATTAACAGCGAAACTCCAACATACAACGCCGCACGCGTAATCAATGGCTAAACCCCAACATCCTGCGCGTAATCAATGGCGAAACCTCAACATTCTGCGCGTAACCTTGACGTTACCTCAACATACTTCGCGTAATCTAACGTCGCCACATACTCCGGGTAACCTTGTCGTTACCTCAACATCCTCCGCGTGAACTTGACGTTTGACGTACCCTAAACATACTCCAGCGTGACCTTGGCGTAACCTAAACATACTCCGCGTAATATTGGTGTAATCCATGCACCAATTGGTTAAATGACTTAAATCGAATAGTCTTCGCGTGATCCCAGATTACACAATAGGTATACATACAGTTACACTGAAAGTGATCAGCCCTCCCAGCCTATTATAAAAACAAATTCATACCTTAATTAAAGCCAAGGACTTGGTCCGAGTATCATTTCTGATCAATTCCTCTTCCTCCAACTCTTCTTTAATAATCTTACTCATTTCTGGAATCGGATCATTTAAGGAGAATATTGGACTTTCAATTGGAGCTTTAGGGATATTCCACGGATTTTCACGAGGGGATGTGGGCGTTGTTATATCATTGGGAATCCAATCTGACAAACTGGGAGTAATTGTCTTTGACGTAACATCTGTTGATTTTGCCAACAACTTCTTCTGTTTTTGAGACAATCCGCTTTTTTTCTTCGAACTGGGTGGAGTTGTCAGAGTTAACGAAGCCCTTTGCGACTCGGCTTGCATAATTTCACTCAAACTTGGTACATCAGACGCTTCTTTAGGAGAAGCGGGATGACCCCAACCACCACTGGGTGTAAATGGGGTTTTAGGCTTAACAGAAACAGGGGTTGTTACTACCGTAGCCTTAGGAGAGGGTGTCGGTGGGGTCGGAACTTGTTTGGGTTTCTCTGACGACTCCGTTAGAGTTTCTTCTTCATTCTTTGCAATGTCCTCCGTTTCTTTCTCGGATATTCTCCTGCTATGCGTTCTTCTTCTTTTTGGTCTTTCCTCCTTATCCGTGACGTGAAATTCTTGATCGGGGGCAACGGGGTAAAGTTTGGCGATGTTTTCCAATTCATCTATCGTTGGTCCACACGAATAAGGGGTGATGTATCGTTTATCCATTCCTGGAACCATTTGACGATACGTATCGGTCAGATCTGTCATAGCTTGGTCATTTAAGATCTCCAGACATCTGTTTAATTAAATTAATTTATTAATACTAACAGGGAGCCCACTCTTAAATTTAAATTGCTTATAGGAAAAATAGGAATTTTTTTCCGGAATTATAGGATTTTAAAGGAGAAAAAATGTGTTTTTATAGGAAAATATAGGACTAAAAATGCTCTAATATAATACAATTTTGGGCTTAAACTATGTAGAAAAGTCCCAAAAATAACAAATTGGATTTTACTTTGAAAACTCAGAAGAACTTAATTAAAATATAACATAATATAATATATAAAAAATCCTAAGCGAGCTCCGCAATTTCGGTGTCTATTCAAATGTGATCTCGATTAAAAAAAAGCTAAATTTTGATAAATTTGATGTTAAACTATACGAAAACTTCGACTAAGTCAAAAATATAGGATATTATAGGACCTTTCATGAAATTATAGGATAATAAAGGACAGGTTCAAAAATATAGGAATTTATAGGAATTATAGGACCGGTGGGCTCCCTGAACTAACTATGCCTGAGCCTTAATTAAAATTAACTCACTCCAGTTCTAATAGAGCTGAAATATTAATGCATATATATTGCAGACAAGTCTTTTTCAATTGGGACGCGTTAAAAATGTAAGAAAGTTCCAATAATTCGCAAACATTCTTCAATGTAACTGCAAAGAAATTTTTAATTATTAAAAATTATTTTTAGCCTAGTAACAAAATCTTTCTACGCAAAATAATAAAACCTACTCATATCTACTAAGGCAACTTCGCTCATTTCTTTGAGACGAGGTATCAAATATTGATCGGACATTGTTAATGTTTGGCACATGAAGTCGACATCTTCCGAATCTAAAAATCAACAACGTTTTTAAAACATGGATTAGGAAAACACTTTCACATTTATTAAAGGGAGGGTGAAGTAGAAAATCAAGTGATTTTTTTTATCGATTCTTCTACTAATTACAAGACCAGCATGCATAGTGAAACATTCAGGAAATACCAGCTCCGAATGATTTTAAAATTCAAATTAGCTTCAGATTTGAAGGATAATTTTAAAGAAGGTCCTCCGACCAATCGCGTAACGCCCTGCCTTTTTATTAACAAAATTCTCGTGGCACGCCCCATGTTTCGCGCCACGATTATCACGTCGCGCGCCTAATTTTATCAAATATCGTGATAAATTTCATTCGACACGGAGCGTGCCACGAGAATTTTGTTAACGAAAAGGCAGGGCGTTACGCGATTGGTCGGAGGGGCTTATTTCAAGTTATACTTAAAATGTGAACATAATTTGAATTTTAAAATCATTCGGAGACTGTATTCCCTGAATTTTTGACTATGCAGACTGGTCTTATAATTAGTAGAAGAATCGATAAAAAATCACTTGATTTTCTACTTCACCCTCCCTTTAATAATTACCGTATAATAAAGCTCCGGAATCGGTGTAAAGATAGTCAATGAGAGCGGTCATAACTCTCGAATGAATTGGCAAACTAATTTGATTCGTAGATCCAGACTCAATCCAACCACAATTGAGCATACTATGGAAATAATCCATTCTAGAAACAAGAATGCATCGATGACAACTAAATTCCACTCCATCCGATGCCCTCAAGTTCACATCGCAGAAATTTGTGCTACAGTGAAATGTAATATATTAGTTACTTTACCAAGTTATAGAGCTATCTCAGAAGCCTTAGTGTGACGTCACCCATGCTATTTTCCCGTAGAACCAAAGCAGTACCCAACATGGCCACCCACTGCCTGCCACAGCTAAGCGCGTGACCTAGGCACTGACGTCACAACTGAGATAGCTCTATTGTCTAAGAGGAAAGATTAAATATTTATTGGTTTACAATTTAGAACTGTCATAGGTCATATTGGGTAAAGTAACGTCCCCCTTAGCAGTCACTTTGTTTTCAAATACTGAAACTCTTTGAAGTCTTTCAGCCAAAGGTTTTATCCCCAATTTCTTAGAAAGTTCAATTACGCTGTGAATGATGCTTATGTGTTCACTGGATTTGGCTCCACCTTGAGGACCCCCTTTTTTCCTCTAAAATAAAATATAAACAAATGAAAATTCCATTTTATAAGCGTAAGTCCATCCCAGGGGCTTATATACTATAAAAAGTTTAAAAACACATTTTTCTCCTATTTTTTCCTATAAAAAACACGTTTTTCTCCCATATTTTCCTATAAAAACACGTTTTACTACTATACTTTCCTATAAAAACACGTTTTCTCCTATACTTTCCTATAAAAACACGTTTTTCTCCTATACTTTCCTATAAAAACACGTTTTTCTTATATATTTTCCTATAAAAACGCGTTTTCATTCTATATTATCCTATAAAAAATTTTTCTCCGATATTTTCCTATAAAAACACATTTTTTTCTATATTTTCCTATAAAAACACATTTTTCTCCTATATTTTCCTATAAAAACACATTTTTCTCCTATATTTTCCTATAAAAACACATTTTTCTCCTATATTTTCCTATAAAAACGCGTTTTCATTCTATATTTTCCTATAAAAACGCGTTTTCATTCTATATTTTCCTATAAAAACACATTTTCTCCTATATTTTCCTATAAAAAACACATTTTTCTAATATATTTTCCTATAAAACACATCTTTTCGCCTATAAAAGCCTATAATTCCGGAAAGAAACACTATTTTTCCTATAAAGAATTTGAATTTTTGACCGGACTCTTTGTGCCATCCCCATTTTCTTACCTTTTTAGACTCCGAATTCTTATCTTCTTTTGTCGATTTAATATTCGGTAAAACTTTCCCTTCGACTAAATAATCGCAGGTATTACAATAAATATATTGCAAAACATATTTGAAAATTTCGGGTTTGGTAAATTCCATATTCAACTGCGTAACATTTTCCGACGTTCCCTTTTTTGTCAGTTGTTTTTGAAAATAATCGCAACGGCTGGCCAAGATGAATTTATGAGCCGGGTAATTAGTTTTCCCAACTTTTATAACAACATCGTGAATGGTATCGTTCAAAGAAACCTCGTCGTAAAGCCTCTTCAAGTCATTTTCCATTGTACTTGTCGAAACAAAAGGTAATTCGGTTAAACTGCGATGATAATTAAAAAAGAATTAAAAACATTCTTATAATTCTAACATGGATAAAGAATGCGCGTGAGGAAATTTGTTTTCACTCTACAGGATAGGCAACTCCCTATCTCGAGCGACAGCTTATTCTGTATATACTCTGTTACAACGTCGGTTGTCAGCACGCGCAAAGCTAAGTCTCTATGTAACCTATCTTTGTACGTGCTGTCAAGAGACAAAAAACTTCAGGATCTTCGGGATTTAAAATATCCGCGAGTTTTTTAGCTCGAGTGCACGGACCTCTAGGCCTTAGTTTCAAATACGTGTAGTAGGCTGTAGGTAATTTCACACGTATTTGAAACTAAGGCCTAGAGGTCCGTGCATTCGAGCTAAAAAACTCGCAGATATTTTAAATCCTGAAGATCCTGAAGTTTTTAGTCTCTTGACAGCACGTACAAAGCTACGTTACATAGAGAAACAGCTTTGCGCGTGCTGACAACCGATGTTGTAACAAAGTATATACAGAATAAGCTGTCGTCCGAGATAGGGAGTTGCCGATCCTGTAGAGTGAAAACAAATTTCCTCACGCGCATTCTTTATCCATGATTCTAATCTAAAGAAGAATTTAATCAAAATTACTGCGTCTTCGGATGAGATTGAATAACGGCGTAATTCCTCCCCTTATTATCGCAAAAAATGGTACTTGCACGATGAAGATAGGGTATTCGCTTGACTCTCAAGAGTTCACATTCGTCTCGGTTCAAAAGAGGGACTAAACCGTTGGCAGTTGGAGTTTTGATGGCGGAAGAAGAAGATTCAGGTTTCTTTTCTTGGGTTTTATTTTGTAAGAAACGCCCGTCATAACCAGCTCCTTCGTTAGTAACAAAGGCAACGCTATAGTAGTTTAGACAAACATCGACAAGAATGGGTTGAAGAGTTTGCGCAAATAAACAACGAACTAGAACAGGGTGTTCTTCGCGCCAGAGAAAGAGCTTTAAAAGAAAGAAAGTAACGAAATGTTCAATATAATTACAAGGTTTTAACACGGACGTTCATTTTTTTATGCTAGGCCTATGGGGGGTACTTGGACTGTGACTCGAAACCCGTTTTTCTAGGATTCTTAACGGGTACCCGGGTCCTTGGCCAAGGCCGAAAATTACCCGTTTAGGGCTGGACGAGTCCATTTTTTTCACAAGGGGGCAAACTTAAACAGGCAGTCGGACTCGAGGACTCGACGCGCCCTGCAAAAATTGGACTCGAGGACTCGACGCGCCTCGCAAAAATTGGGCTCGAGGACTCGACGCGCCCTGCAAAAATTGGGCTCGAGGACTCGACGCGCCCTGCAAAAATTGGGCTCGAGGACTCGACGCGCCCTGCAAAAATTGGACTCGAGGACTCGACGCGCCCTGCAAAAATTGGACTCGAGGACTCGACGCGCCCTGCAAAAATTGGACTCGAGGACTCGACGCGCCCTGCAAAAATTGGACTCGAGGACTCGACGCGCCCTGCAAAAATTGGACTCGAGGACTCGACGCGCCTCGCAAAAATTGGACTCGAGGACTCGAAGCGCCCTGCTAAAATTGGACTCGAGGCGCCCTGCTAAAATTGGACTCGAGGACTCGACGCGCCCTGGAAAAATTGGACTCGAGGCGCCCTGCAAAAATTGGATTCGAGGCGCCCTGTAAAATTAGACTTGACGAGCCCACTTTTCCAGGGCTCGAGCTCGGACTCAAAACCTAAAAATGAGGACTCGTACACCTCTATTTTATACCTTTCCTGAACGTGTTAATAGCAAAACTTTCAGCTCATGGGCTCCATCTTCGCGTATTCCAACTACATCACATTTGGAATCCAAGCGTCCACCCACGACGCATATCTTCTTCAATTCCAACTGTTTCGAAGCGATCTTCCTGCACTGAAATTCGTGAAGAACAAAAACATCGCCTTTGTCAGTGGCGCAAACGGTAGCTCCATCACTGGCTTCAACATGAGTCAGTTTGGTGTCTTTGTTGTTTAAAGCGGCCACTTGTCGGGGAAGAATTTGAGTCCGGTCTCCTTTAGGATGTCCTTAATGTTCAGAATTTAAATCTCCATTAAAGGACTTCCTGCCTGAACATGAAACTCTCACTAAGTCATAAGCATACCAAGCTGCCCAGCATTCAACCCAAATGTAAAAACAGCGTCCTTAGTGAAGATAACCGAATGAAACTTGGCAGCTGCGCAACCAATCATGGTATGTCCTTTGAGTAATTTAAGCGAAACTGGTCTAGGAACCAGCAAACTCTCAGGAGGTGGTAAGTGCCCGAGTTGATGGTAGGTATTGGTACCGCAAGTCCATACTTGGCCTCCATCAGTCAAAATAACAAGATGATGTTGTCCAGCTGCAACGTAAGTGGTCCTGGACCCTCCCAAACCCTTAACAAGCTTGGGAGCCAGAACAGTAGCTTCTAGGGTTTGTCCTAGTCGACCTCCGAGACCGTGACCACACGTAAATAGTTGGCCATCATTTGATAAGAAAGCTGTATGAAATTTGCAAAGAATAACTTTGCTAATGCTGACATTGACGCGTCGAAAGGCTTCTAAGAGTTCTGGGGTTTCCCTGCTCAGATCATTTCCAGTTCCGAGATTATAATTAGAGTTTGAACCCCAACAATAAACTTCTGAAGGATCAGATGTTCGGTATTCAACATAGGGTAGTCGATCTTTCATCACAATGCCAAGGGGTGTTAGACCCTCGTGATCTACTACTTTCAAACTTGCTTTGTGCTGAAATTAATAATACTGAGCATACATTATATATTTAAGGGGAGGGTGAAGTAGAAAATCAAGAGATTTTTTTATCGATTCTTCTACTAATTATAAGACCAGTCTGCAAATAGTGAAACATTCAGGAAATACCAGCTCCGAATGATTTTAAAATTATTTCAAATTAGGTTCAGATTTTAAGGATAATTTTAAAGAAGGACCTCCGACCAATCGCGCAACGCCCCGCCTTTTTATTAACAAAATTCTCGTGGCACGCATGCTCCATGTCTCGCGCTACGATTGTCACGTCACGAGCAGATTTTATCAAATCTCGTGATAAATTTCATTCGACATAGAACATGCCCCGAGAATTTTGTTAATAAAAAGGCAGGGCGTTACGCGATTGGTCGGAGGGGTTTATTTCAAATTATCCTTAAAATCTGAACCTAATTTGAATTTTAAAATCATTCGGAGCTGGTATTTCCTGAATGTTTCACTATGCAGACTGGTCTTAAAATTAGTAGAAGAATCGATAAAAAAATTACTTGATTTTCTACTTCACCCTCCCTTTAAGCGAATAAATCTCACAGTCAATAGAATTCTGGCAGCTGCAAGTTGTCCATAAAAAAGGCCACGATGAAGGGCAGTCCATCCTGATTCTTTATCTTTGGCGTCAACTGAAGCTTGACAGTTTTGAAGCAACCAAGAAACCAGTTCAGTTTTACCACAAGAGCTCGCAATATGCAAAAGAGTTCGCCCAAAGTGATCAATTAACACTCCAAAGTTGGAACAAGTATATCTGAAATAACGTTACTTTTTCTAGCTGTATCACGAAAAACAGTTGCATGCACCATAGCCCACATGATCACGCACGCTGCCTGCACGCGCTCTAGAAGCCCGTCCAAACGATTTTTTTACATGTTAACTCGCGAATGCGGCGCGTCATCACATAGGTTCGGTCTAAAATTCAAACCCGTCTGGTTTTAACATGGGCGTCTATGGGAAAGGACCAGTTTTATCAACGTTTTTGACAATATTAGTGCATCTACTGGTTCAAATCTCTTGAATTTTTAATGAGACGTGTATTGAAAGGTTTGATATTATCCTGTAAAATTTAAAGTCTTCAGCTATAATAGTTTTTTTTATAAAAAATAAAAATCATAACATAGTAGAGAATTTTGCCCCTTCAATTTCTCTACTATGTGATGATTTTTATTTTTTATAAAAAAAAAACTATTATAGCTGGAGACTTTAAATTTTACAGGATAATATCAAACCTTTCAATACACGTCTCATTAAAAATTCAAGAGATTTGAACCAGTAGATGCACTAATATTGTCAAAAACGTTGAAAAAACTGGTCCCCTCCCATAGACGCCCATGTTAAAACCAGACTTGCGTGATCGAGTGGGCTGTGCCTGCACCATAAGAATAGGATTGAAATACTCCTACTTGCAATAAGATTGAATTTGATTTGTATCACCACGAATCATGGCAGCTACAAGGTCACAGGCTTGAGTTTGAGAACGACATCGAGAAGTACAATCTCTATCACAAGCATCACCACCAAATGTTGTTGGAATTTCTTTAACAATGTCTCCATATTGATCCATAAAAATAGACCTACAATAAAGAACCTGGGGATTAAAATAATGGCGTCCATTGTCATCGTAAATAATTAGAGCTGACAACGAGTTTTTAGATAGATAAGAATTTAATCATCATTTATATGGATAGGATATGACAAATAAGCTTCCAGCCAAATATCTCAAATTTTTAAGTAACCACGTCTACTAGATAAATTCTATTTATATTTTATTTTCAAGAATAAGTTAGTTATACAAGAAATCTTAATTATAAACTGCTACATACCTTTCAATCTTATAAATTTGCCAAGTAAAATCTACGACTTTCGCGTCCAGAGGACAACAACAACAAACTTCTTAAGCAGACAATCAAGCAGACATTAATTGAAAAATCTGGGATGAGACACGAGCTGGCATGGTTTAAGGTTATTCCATGCGTTGCCTACGTTAATCAAGGCCTGTGCGCGGCGCCGAATTTTATTTTTATTTTGGCAATTTAAGTTGCCAAATTCTCTCACCTGAGGCGCTATTAGCTGGACCTAAGGCGCTAATAGCTGGACCTAAATAATTTGAAATGTTCATTTTCTCGCGTTTGGAATTTGAAATGCTCATTTTCTCGCGCTTAGAATTTTAAATACTCATTTTCTCGCGCGTTTCGGTCCAGCTATCAATGAAATCTCGCGCTAAAATAGGGAGAAATAAGAAGTCGCGTTTCCGTTTCTTAAAAGTCCCCCCCCCCCCTTCAAAGCCACCGCGCACAGGCCTTGATTAACGTAGGCAGCGATCCATGGCAAGAGAAACTCGAATTTCATTACATTTTGAATTTTGGAAAAAATACAGGAAATTGAGTCTAAGCCTCCATCTGGCATTGAGAACAATGCCATTTTTGCAATAAATAAATGGCATGAAATAAATGTCTTATCCCAGTTTAAAGATCCTTGATAGCGTTCCGGGCTCCGGCCCGGGAACAAGCACAACTCTCTCTACACGCGCAAGCGCCGCAAGTGTGTACCCGTAGTGGTTACGTCAATCACTTCGCTGGCTTTAAGCGGTGCTGCAGCTGGCACTTTTCGTAATTTCCTTCTGCTAAACAGTCATGGAAAGCATAGAAAACATGGAAAATACAGCAAACGAAGAAAATGTTTACGGTTCAAAGTATTGTTCTTTAAGAGTAAAAACTGTTAAAATCCTGAAAACAGGAAATATTTATCTATCTTTTATAGCCTTAGTAAGTATTAGTCTTAGTTTTCTAAAATTTAGTTACTTCATAAGCCTTGGCTTCGTCATGCAGCCTTCCTAAGTTCCTACCGGCAAATTTAAGCCGGTAGGCGGGAGCTCGAATGTCGAAAGTCAGAAGGTCATAATTAGAAATAAATTATTCGACGTGACTTTTTTTTTTAAATTTATGTTTTATATTTAAATTTATTTAGGGTTGGTGCACAGCCATTGCTGGTCCAACGCTTCTTGATTTGGCTACTAATGTTGGAAAAGGTGTTCAGGAAATAGCATCAATTTACGCATTTCGATCTTGCGGATATGTTACTGGTGCTTTAATTGGTAAGTTTTTGAAACTACACGTGTAAAAAATAGCCGCATTCCATACCTCTATAATATCAAAAGTGTATGTCACCACTTTTGATAATATATATTTTAAGAGGGAAAGTATAATTTCTGGTCCCATTCCGCAATGATGACCTTCAATCATGCGTCAATTGATAGAGACTGATTTCAATATTGTTTATTTAAAGGGAGGGTGAAGTAGAAAATCAAGTGATTTATCGATTCTTCTACTAATTATAAGACCAGCCTGTATAGTGAAACATTCAGGAAATACTTCCGAATGATTTTAAAATTCAAATTAGGTTCAGATTTTAAGGATGATTTTAAATAAGCCCCTCCGACCAATCGCGTAACGCCCTGCCTTTTTGTTAACAAAATCTTTCACTATGCAGACTGGTCTTATAATTAGTAGAAGAATCGATAAAAAATCACTTGATTTTCTACTTCACCCTCCCTTTAAAGCTTTTTGAAAAGATTTATAAAATTTCTTTCTTTTATCTTTCAGGAGGAATATTGTTTGATAAATTTCATCGTGTGAGAACGTATATAACTATAATGTTTTTGGCTGCTGTCATGACCTTCGCCATACCATGGTGCAGTCATCTGGCATCGTTGGCCTTTTGCCTCTTAGTATCAGGATTAGCCCTGGGATCTCTGGATACTGGTGAGTGAAATTTCAATTGTTATTTTGTTTTGAATGTTAGAGATGGACTTGATTGTACATGATGAAGTCAATGAATGCTTAGTTTAAAATGTTGCTTAGCACTTACCCGCGTTTTGCACATGCTAGCTAAGCGAGTCGTCCCAAATTTTCTGTGCTTTAGTTCAAGGTCTCGTTCACAAATCCACTAGTGTTGGTTCATGGTTTACATTGCCTAAGGTCATATTGCTTTACAAATGTTGAAGCACAAAATCGTACCGTGCGCTTGGGTTGAAGGCCATTTTGCTTGACCAAATTTGACCCCCAAGGTCGTAATATGCGCTCGGGTTCAAGATCATATTGCTTTACCAAATTTGACCCCACAAAATAGTACCATGCGCTTGGGTTGAAGGCCATTTTGATTGACCAAATTTGACCCCACAAAATCGTACCATGCGCTCGGGTTCAAGGTCACATTGATTGACCAAATTTGACCCTACAGAATCGTACCATGCGCTCGGGTTCAAGGTCACATTGCTTGACCAAATTTGACCCCACAGAATCGTACCATGCGCTCGGGTTCAAGGTCACATTGCTTGACCAAATTTGACCCCACAGAATCGTACCATGTGCTCGGGTTCAAGGTCACAATGCTTTGCAAACGTTGAAGCACAAAATCGTACCATGCGCTCGGGTTCAAGGTCACATTGCTTTGCAAACGTTGAAGCACAAAATCGGACCATGCGCTTGGGTTCAAGGTCACTTTTCTTGACCAAATGTTTATCCGCGAAACCGTACATTGTGCTTGGGTTCAAGGTCACATTGCTTTAGAAATGTTGAAGCACAAAATCGTACCATGCGCTCGGGTTCAAGGTCACATTGCTTTACAAACGTTGAAGCACAAAATCGTACCATGCGCTCGGGTTCAAGGTCACTTTGCTTGACCAAATGTTTACCCGCGTAACCGTACTGTGCGCTTGGGTTCAAGGTCACACGTGTTGAACTATAAAATTGTTCCATAGACTTGAGTTTAATATCTCATTTCATTGCTTGGCAACCTCTGACCCACAAACTTACCATACCATTGGGTTGAAGGTCACACTTGTCGAACTATAGAAATTTTCCATACACTTGAGTTCAAGATCTCATTTCATTGCTTGGCAACACTCTGACCCACAAACTTACCATATGCCATTGGGTTCAAGGTCACATTGTTCATCAAGTGTTGAACCACGAAAGTTTTAAACTCCCTATCAGCTTGTATTCAGTAATGTCAGCCCACACATACTAATTCGTCCAAAAACCATCCATTTCCTTGATATGCCTGCAATGACGCCATGCCTTACATTACCTATACTAAATCTAACACCACAATGCTGTAATAAACTTAATGGCCAGCTTCAGTAGGCCCGTCTTTGAGAAATATTTCCAGCGTTTGTTGTGCATAAGTTTATAAGATATGTGCCATAAGTATGACACTTTCTATGCTTCGTAATGTTAGAGACTTACAGCTCGAGCTAGTTCGAGAACGACAAGCGAGAATTGACTAAGCTCGGTTTTTGTAGTCCATCTTTCTATTTAGTCTGTACTAAGCCTTTGACAGCGCCTCATCAGGCGTCGCTTTACCTCGAATCTATGACCTATACGTCACTTCATGACAAGCTCTTAGTAACCAGTGACAAACTTATGGAACATACCTTACGAACGATTTGTGCTATTAACGAAATAAAGTATCGCCGGTCTGAGCTAGACTTCTTTGCGGATGAATATTTTGTTTCCCGTTATTTCCTCGAATTCCTAAATCCCTCCTTGTAATGGTTTTGACTATCCATGTTGGTTTAGTTGCTTATGGGATTGTATTTATTCGTTTTTCACTCATGGCAGTTTGGTTTTTCAATTTTCCAACCAATTCCAAATAGTTTCCAATTCTATTGTTTGCATTATTTGATGTTATACACCTGCAAATGTTTTTGCTCTCTGAGGTCAAGCTGTTTCTCTATTTTTCCTTAATCAGTATAAAAAAATTATTTCAGGCGGCAATGTTTGGTGTTTAAACATCTGGACCAAACAAAGCGGGCCTTACATGCAGGCCCTACATTTCTTATTCGGCCTAGGAGCCTTGGTGTCACCCTTATTTGCCGAACCTTTTCTGAGACCTTTAAAACGCGACGTTCCGCAATTAAATATCTCTGAACAATTAAATAACTCTGAAATTTTAAGCAACATATCTTTGTTAAACGATTCACTCACCTTGGAATCTGAACCCATCGAAGAGGGTTACTACATCATAAACGCGTACGCGATAGCCGCTGGTTTCATGTTATTAGTGACCGTCTCAGTCGTAACCTTGTTTATAATCGCACCAGCTGACGATGAACACGCGGTTTCGAAAGCCATGGCTGTCTCAGCCAATAAGAATTCGGTGTTAAACGTCGCGTTTTTAGTTTGTTGTTGCTTTTTTTATCAATGTTACGGTGGCATGGAAGTGGCGTATGGTCAATTAATAGCCACTTACTGCGTTAAGAGTAAACTTCAACTTTCAAAATCGGTCGGGTCTTTCGTGACGTCCGTCTTTTGGGGTTGCTTTACTGTTGGTCGAGGGTTATCTATATTTTGGGCCACAAAATTTAGTCCCCTTTCCATGTTGATTTGTGATTTTGTCATTATCCTAATTAGTAGTATGTTATTGGCCATATTCGGTGATACGAGCGAGATGGTGTTATGGGTTTGTACCGGTTTAAATGGGCTGGGGATGGCTTCGGTTTACGCCTCGGCTATGGCTTGGGTCGAAGAGTCTTACGTGATAACGAACAAAGTGGCTTCCATTTTTGTCGTCACCTGTTCATCGGGTGAAGTGATATATCCCCTTGTTATTGGTTTGTTTATTGAAAAAATACCTATGATTATAATGTATATGACACTGGCTTGCATATGTTTTTGTACGGTTATGTTTGCGGTTATGTATAAACTGGCAAATGAATTGCATAAAAACGCTCCAAAGACTAGAGTTGAGGAAAAGGATATTCAGTTAGCTAATAATGTCGAAAGTGCAAATTTACAAGTTCAAGATGCGTCGAAAACGGAAGTTATATCTTAATTTAGTTAGGTACAAAATTTAGAGTAATCTTTGCAAGATGTATGGGTTGCAACCAAAAGTATATAGATATAAAAACAGAAAGTACACTTTCGTTTAAACTTGCTGGCGCCGTGTAATACGAGTAGCCCCCCCTTTACCTCTCTGAATAGTGTCGACCCCCTCTGCGTATGATTACCTTCCCGACCGTGGCTTAGGCTCATAAAGTAGCAGGTGCTATCTCTATTACCGAAAATTAACGTTAGGATCGCCAGCATCATGTACTACTTTCTATAATAAACCTATGACGTCAAGAAGCTCTTCCCTGATTGGTTTGTTCCAGTCGGCGGTTGAGAGAAGGGTAGTTTGCTTCTCAGTAAACACATGTCGTCTACAGCCAAGGGCAGGGAGGGAATTGTTAATGAAGTGTACTTTTTATTTTTATATCTATACACTTTTGTTGTAACGGACCGTTTGTGAAGCAATAGTTTTAGAAAGCGAAATTTGAGACATCCTCAAAGGAGGTCTTCCTGAATAATTTTGAAAATCCTCATCCGGTGTGTGTATAATTTTCGACAGTTGGTTGAACTAAGTGTAATTAAACATTCTGCAAAGATAAACTCAGACCCGCATTTAAATTCGCCCCTATTGTCATCGTCCCGTTATTTAAGAAAAATTTAAATTATAAACGTGAAATTTACATTAGAGTGCGAAGAATTTGACTTGAGCCATAAATTAAGCAATATCTCAAGAAACGTTGATACGTTTTTGAATTACGCATTTAAAATCAAATTTTTATTTACGTTAACTCTTTATTTGACCTTGTTTTTGAGTCTTAATCTCCAATTCCTATTACAACTACCCTACTGATAAATCTGTTTAAACTTATCAAGTAGTTCAGAAAGTAACCGGTGAGAAAACTTGTGAAAATGTTAAGATAGTGGTAATCTCTTTTTAAAGAAATTTTTACCTTGAATACTATGGTACTATGGTACAATTTTAAACTCAGTAAATTGTTGCGACTGATGATGTTTTTGATGTTACCGCTGTAGAAATGTTTCATCCTACGAACCTTTTCTGGTCCCATTTTCAAAACCTTTGCACTTATGAAAGCGAAAGTTCAGGCAACGTAACATTACACTTTAAAAGAACGGTCTTTTTCTAAATATAAAAGGAAAAATATTTATATAAAAAAAGATCTCTTATTACAAAATAATTAGGATTTAATTAGTCTTAAAAACGAGGACTACTGTGCCATCCGCCGTTGGTTTAGTGGCGTCTGCTAAATCGAACCTCTTACCCCATTACCTCTCTCAGCCTGCGAGAATTCAACCAATCCCGTAAGTGTAAGTGGTTCGGGTTAGCAGACGCCACTAAACCAATGGCGGATGGCGCAGTAGTCCTTGTTTTAAAGACTAATTAAATGTTTATTTAAAGAGAAAGTTTATTTTTTTTTATTTTTAATATTTTTCCTTTTATATTTAGGATAAGGCCGTTCTTTTAAGGTATAATGTTATGTTACCTGGCCTTTTACGTTTATTAAAAATGTTACATTAGGCGGGGTTATTTAACCTATTTATGGTAGAGACCAGAAAGGACCATATCTTAACGGTGCCCTTCAATTTTTTGACCTATTATTTAACCAGTGAACAGTATAAAACTGCCATTATAATAGTCACCAAGTGCCATAACCCCCAAAGTAGAGACTGAAAAAAAATTCTACTTGTTTAGGTTATGTTTATTCGTTGTTATTTGTATGTTTATATTAATTTTCAAATACTGTGAAAGCGTTTATCGAACAATTTTCATATCTGTTATTTTTTATGAAAGAAAAAAAAAATTATATATCCCCACCAATCAAAATGAGCCAAAAATGACAAATATATTTTATTACCGGTGTATTACCAATAGCATAATGAAGTAGTTAATTAGAAAATATAGTGCTTTTATTTTTATTGTAAGAAAATTAATTTTTATATTGTTACTAACAAAATTTTAACCTAACGTCGATTGTTTTTCTAAACGTAAGGGTTTTTTTTTATTATTGTGTTCTCGGAAGTAGATAAACTGAAGTCATGGTTCCCCTGTACCTGAAACTTAATTCAGGGCAGCCTAAAATCGTGGTATAATTATTAACTTCGGGAATAATACTAATGTTATTACTAATTAATTATTTCTATTTTGCACAATTTTTTGTTAAGTTTATTGTTGAATATTATACGGTAGAGTACTTGTTTCCGTATCAGTATTCGTTACTGTAATTTTGTACCCACAATCACTTACAAAAGAAATATTTATATCAATCATTGTTACTAAATTAACACTGGAAAATATATATGTGTTTTAAAAAATACCTCAGTGAGATTTCAATTTTAGTCAAATTTTATTATAAATAGCATACACGATTCTTTTTATAGTACAAAAAAGGAAATAAACATTGGATGGGAAGGAAATTAAAAATATAGAAGGGATGATAGAAATATTGGTTGTTTCGTTCGTTTTTGATTAGTTAATTAATTAAATAAGAGAACAAATGCTTTGTTTTGGCACAAAAGAATAATATTATAATTCTAAATTAGAATAGAAATAATTTTTTTACAAATTTTTTATTAGTATTTTAAAAGAAACATTTATCGCAGTTGTTGAGCATTTTTCTCAGTTTTGTTTACGGGTTCTCTTCGAAGATAAGGTCTTTCTATCTGGTGTCTTGTACTTCCTGGCGGGTGCCTTAGTAGGTGCTGCCTCTAAAATTTCATCGTCCACGCTCTTACCGTCGTAGAAATCCAGATCATCCTGTAATTTATGTTTAATTTAGACTCTGTATCTATTTCGTAATTTTCCCAAAGACTATATAAAATAGTTCGAACAAAGTTTTACCATGGTCATGCTAGCGACAACCGGAGAGATGCATCGTTGACAAACGCTCTTTCCGATTCCGTAGTTAGTGGTCAAGCATTCGCATCGTTGGCATTCCGGAGGTTGAAGGGTCCTTAGGATTCTCCTTGAGAAAATGTCCATACTCTTCTTGTTGGTAACCTTCTTGGTGTTGAAGACTGAACCGTTGATTTCCAGCGAAAGGGGAACGCAGAGATCCTTGGGCAACCTAAGTTGAGCCAGGAGGTCTCTGTCTCCGCTTTCCTTGTTGGTGTAGGCAACCGTCTTGTCAATACCTTTATGGGAAAAATAATGTCAATATTGGCGGACACTTTTCGATTTTGAATTTAGATCAACTTACCAATTACTTTCTTGGAAAGTTTGTCCTTGTTGCCTGAGCCTCGGCTAACTGGTTCCATATCGAAGATGGTGTGAAGAGTGATGTCGCTGTCCAACATGGTCCTCAACATCTCGCTGTAATCTCCCTGTTAAATTTAAGAAATTGCGTTTAATAATTAACCTTACTCGACTGTACATTGAGTGAAATAAGTTTTCATCGATGTTACCCTACAAACCTTCATTTCTTCGGTACGACAAGCGGAGCATTTGGCTAAAATGAAGGTCTTAGTTGCTCCAGCTAAGAAGGGCAGGCGTGCGGCGTATCTTAAAGCGTCGAAGACGTTGGAGGAGACTTGGTTGCGCTTGAGTGGCAAGTTACCCAAGGTGGTGCTGAGTGATCGACCATTTCCGAAAGCTTTTCCGTCAATGGTGACGACATGGGGCTCGGCGTGGATGCCTTCGCCTCCGAATCCGACAACGGAGAATCTGATCTTGTTGTATCCATCGGACTTCAATCCTTCTTCGAGGTTGTTGGCCAAACGAGTGATGACTGGGTTGATTTCCTTGTTACAGGGGCCTTGTTCAACAACGAAAACGACATCGGAAGACTTGGTGCTAGGGGAAGCGATGGTGATCAAGTCACCTCCCTTCATCTCTTCACCATCGTACCTCTCGCAACGAACTAATGATAGAAATTAATACGGTTAGATTTAAGTTTTGAGAATCTTGGATTATATATAATCCAGTGTTGCTATTACTTACCGCAATAGCTGGGCATTCTCAGTTCGACACCTTCTTCTCGGCATCTTTCCAAGTAGGCGGCGATGGCGGTGCAACTCTTCTTCTGTCGGTGGTTTTCACGTCGGACGTAGGTCAAGTCGTTGATGCACATGTCTAAGAATGGACGAGGAGCAACCAAACCGAAGCAAGATCTCAGTGGGGACTCATTGGAATCGAATAATTTTCCGCACTCTTCTCGGACAATGGGCTCGTCAGCGCTTTGTTTGGCAACGTTGGTGGCCTTGCAAGATTTGTCACCGACTCTCCAGCTGGTAGCGAATTCTTCGACATTTTCCATCATTTCGTTTTGTGGGTTCATCTTGTCCATAGCTGGTTCGTTGTTGAAGCTACCCAAAAGACCTCCGGTCTTGGCAAAGTAGAATCCAGATAATTCGAGAGTACAGATGTCGTGTTCCAAGTTGCATCGCACGGCGAATCCTCTGCGTTCGTCTCCCATGAAGATGGTTCCGTCTTCCATCGTGACGCGAATTCCGTTAGGCGTGATTTCTTGCGGAAGTTCGACTTTTTCGTCGTTCTTGGTGACCTTGTAGTCGCTTCCAACTTCGATCTTAACACCATCAGCAATCATAACGAGTGATTTACGGACTGCGCGTTGGACGGGATCGCGGACGTAGTTAACGAAAACGGTGAAGTTTCCGTCGACAAAGTCTTTAGCTAACAAATAAGAGCATTCTCCAGCGTAATCGAAATGGAAGTTGTCGAAGGTGATGTAGTGTTGATTTCCGGCGACGATGGCCTTGCCGTTGAATGGAGGAATGTAGAAGTTGGGATCGAAGTACTTCTTGTATTGGTAATAAAAGTCGGCGAAGTTGTTACTGTCCAACATGTTGCCCAAGTATCCTAACTGACTGTAGTCGATGTTTTGCAAATCCTTGAGAGATGTCACGGCAGCAGCGGCAAGCGGCAATTTCATTTTCAATTCAACGCGTCCGTGTTCGGGTTCAACGGTCAATCTTACGCTGTTCCTGACGTCGGAGAATTCTTCGATGGCGCCAATGAGAGAAGCGTACAAGATCTTTACAGTCTTGGCAGAGATCTCTTCGAAGATGTTGATGACCAAAGTGTCAAAGCCTAGATGGTAAGCGGTATGACGAACGCTGTCGAAGCCTTGGTGCATCATGTCGTTCAAGTTGTTAATTTGCTTGTGTTCACGGACATACTTGATGACGACTTCGGCGTAGTGTCCGGCGTTTCTTACTAGATCTCGGACCATCTTGCTAACCCTGAGGTAGTTGCGAGAAACACTTCGGGAAATATCATCGTACGAAATCTTTTTCAATGCTTGGCAAGTCTCGCTTTCGCAGAATCCGCCCATTTTGTCTGGACAGTTACATAAAGTTAGGCGTGCTCATCTATTTTAGTTTCATAGTTATTCAGTACTTACTGGAAATAATCTTTGCAAAGTCGACGACCATTTCGAAGAAGGGACTCATTCTGCGCATGACTGGTTCCATCATTTGTCCAACGCGATCGTAATAGTATTCGTAGTATTCGGCACTGGCATCGGCCAAGTCCATTGACATCATGACTAAATAGCTGAAGGCTTCGTTGTACAAGTCATCGAGGTAGTATTCCAATTCTTGTCTCATTTCCATCATTCTGATTTGAACTCGTTGGTAAGCAGCGGCAATACATCTCATGGCGGAACTCATTTGACGGACAACAGTTTCGTATTTCTCGGCGATATAGGAAGCGGCAGATTTGAAGCAGTTGTTCATGCAGTTCATCATTCTGGATCCCATTTCGCTGAGGAATGTTAATGATTAATAAATTGCCAAAAGGATGAAATAATAAAACTTACCTCATGGCGTTGAGCATTTGGCTAGCTGATCCGTGAATGGATTTCATGTAGAACTCGTTCCTCATGTACATCTTCTTTACGTTGTACGACATCCTTTGGTAGTCGTTGTTGATTTCGTTCATTTCCGAGGCCATGCTGTTTTTAACGGAGCTGAATTCGGGTTCGGCGATCTGGTTCATTCTGCGGGCAGCGTAGTAGAGTTCTTCATTGGAACTTTGGGCATAGTCGTTGACGGATCGGGCCATTCTCCTGTAAGCCTTGGATGACATGGAAGAAACTTTGTCGCTAACGTCGGACAAGAGCTCGGGACGATAGTTCAAGCGAGATGCCAAGATACGGTCCTGGTTCAAGCTAAGGTGGAAGAGAGCGTCTGAGGTACGAGGTTCGTTTTCCTTGCTGTGGGCCAGTTCAACGTGAATGTGGCTTTCTGGCATGGCGGCCTTGATGTTCATGGTTTCTGTTGATTTGTAGGAAGTAATTTTAAGTACGACTTTTTCAATGGGTAAAGTAAGTGAATAGTTTTACCTTCACCGGATTTCAAGGTGACATCCATGTTGCGATGACGTTGGCTAAGGCGGAAGTGACCGTGCATGTTAGGGGCATCATTTACGGTATGGTCGAATTCCATGGTAAATTCTTCGTCTCGGTTGAAAAGACGGCCCAACAATTGGGATCTTTCCTCGTTCATGCGGGTCTTTGTTTGAAAACAAATCAAACCATTAGTCTTAGGTTAGATTACAATTTAAATTTAAATATTTACCGTAACTTCCAACTTCTGTTTCAACTTTTCGATCTTGGCGCGAAGTTCGCTGATTCTCTCACGACCGTTTTGTCCCAAGAAGCTCATTTTAAGTCCAGCGTTCATTTCATCGGCGGTGTTGATCATTTCTCCGTTCAGTTTCATATCGACGCGAGCGGCTGGGTTGCTGGCCAGGATAGCGAAGTTGTAGTTGCATTCTCGCTTGTTTCGGGATTGATCTTGGGCACGGATTTCGAAAACGGTGTTCTTACGTTGGTCTCGGGAGTATTCGACCTCTCCGCGGGCGAAGAATTCCTTGGAGTTGATGTTGTATTCACCACGAGCAACGATTTCCTGGAGAAAAAGAATTAAGTTTTAAATCTTGTACCATTTAATTTTTCATAACACTATCCCTTAATCTGTCTTTCACTTTATCTGGGATTTTTAAATAAATTACACCAAATTGTAATTGACTATGGACAAGAAGATACTTTACTATAGCAGTAAGCCTAGTATGACTTTAAATAGTGGACTTGTGCTGTAATAATACCTTTCTCATTTGAGGGTAAGAAATGGTGCATTGCAATTTTCGTGCCATAGTTCTGTATCCGCCGAGGTTGGAATGTTCTAAGGTGACTTTCAAGTTCTTGTCTGGGTTCCTGGCAGCATCGAAGAGGATATCGAAGGTCATGATGGCTCCGTTACTAGTTGGGGCCTGTTCAGCTCTGATTTCCATAGACCTGACTGGCAAGTTGACTCTGGCGACCATTTCGCTTCCACCATTACGTCTGGGGGCTGATCGGAGTTCGTAGGAGAAAACGGAGTTTTCTTTTTCATCGAAGGTGATTCTGCTGGTTTGGCTGAAGCTGTTGTCGGTAGTTTGAGTGACGCTGGTGAATCCCATGGTTCTGCTTGGGGCAATACTGACTAAGTTAAGCTCAACAGCGGGTGTCATCTTGCAGGATCCTTTCAAGGTGTAAGGGAAACTGGGAAGAGACAGAACGAAACTCTTTTCTTCGTCGTTAATTGTTTCGATTTCCAAATATCTCTTTCCGTTGACCTCTCCGTTCAGGGTGACTTTTTTGTCTCCGTAAGTGTAATCGGTTTTAATAGAGTCCAAACTGGAGAAAGGAAGCATTATTTCAACGTTTCCGACGCGGTTAGCGGAGGTGGTTTGGTGTTCGAAGTGAAAGTAGGTCTTTCGCTCGCCCTCGGAGTTGCATTGGAAGGAAGTTAGGAGATTTCCGCGTCTGTTTTGTTGGCGGATTTGAACATTCACGTCTCTGTAGCTTCTGTACGGAGTACGAAGGGTCATTTCTCCCATGAAGTTGACGGTGCTGTGGAATTTCATCGATCCAGTGAAGGTAGAGCGTTCGGATCGGGGGTCTTCGAAGGTGATGGTCATGACGTTGCGGCCTCTTTCGTTCTTCATGCTTCCGGCAACAGAGTAGCTTTCGTGTCCGGTGATGGGTGTTTGAAGGGTGAGTTTAACTTCGTTTTCTCCGTATTGGATTCCAGCTTGTCCCTTTTGTCCGGTCATTTCATAACCAATGGTTCCAACCAAAGCGGCTTCGTTTTCGTAGTTGCCGTATAGAACGTACTTTTCGCTGGGAAGGGTTAAGGTCACTCGGGGTGCAAAACGGGTCATTTCACGGTTCTTGTGTACGGTGGTCAAAAGAGAAACGGTTTCCATTCCGTTGACTGGTAGCCTCATGTTAACCGATAGGTCAAAGGCGGTGGGCGATGTTTTGCTCTTGCATCCTAAGCTCATGCGGCGGGCGTTTTGCATGGAAGTTTCAACATCCAAAGAGAGTTCGGAGTTTTGAGGAGTTCCGTCGGTCTTGGCCTTCAAGTCGGCTCTGAACATGCGTACTGGGCCGGTTGGGAGGTTCAAGTTAACTAAACCATCCAAAGAGCGTCCTTCTTCGCGTCTCATGTTGATGGACAATCGGGATTGACCGTTGTACATACCGTCTACGACCAAGGTGGATTCGAATCGTCGGCTTGGCTCCGAGATGAGGTTGCCATTGACGGAGAGAGCGCGTTTGGTTAAAAAAGGTGATTCCATTTCCAAGGTACCGTCGACGTTCAAGAAGGGACGTTTGTTGTAGTTGTACTTAGCCGTTAAGCTGTGGTTGTCCCCGCTCATAACGTTAACGTTTAAGATGGCGGAATTGTCCTTGGGAGTCATCAATTTGCCTTCAACCTTGAAGATACCGGCTGGAATCATTCGGCAACGAGCTTCGAGACTCGCGGTTGTTTGCAAAGAGTCGCTTCCGTCGTATGAAACTTCTAAAGAGTGAGGCTCTTGGTTGGCGATTACAACGAACTTTCCGTTAATGACCTTGCGGTTGTTGGAATAAGTCAGACGAGTGGAGAATTCGTTTCTCGAAATGAGTGGAGTGAATAATTTGAATTCGTGCTCCAATCCTCTTGGGTTGCTTTTAAAGGAGGTGGACATTTTGTGGGCGGCGTTTTCCAAGCTTGCGTCAAAGTTCATGCGACGCTTGTCAGCAAAGTTGACGTTCATTTTAGCGTTGAGTTCGTTGGTTGAAAGTAAGCGAGACCTTAGCTGAACTTCGGCGTTCATTTCCTTTCCAGGGTTCTTAAAGGAAGCGACGAGAGAGTGCTCATCTCTGCGACCCAAGTTGAGGTTGAGGCTGGCTTCCATTGAGGTGCTATCCTTACCCTTGATGGCACCGGTCATTTCCATGGGATGGGTGGCCATGTTTTCGGCTTTAATTTGGAACTCTGTTAATCCGGTTTGAAGCTTTAGAAATCCGTTAAGAACCATTGGGCGGGAGTTTTCATTCGTCTTCGTGGTGATTTCGAAATTGTAGCTGTCTGGAGTCATTCCAACGGTTCCTTCTCCCTTAAAGTAAGGAATAGCGTTGAAGGGAGTAGTCAGTTCAACCTTTCCGTTGATTTCGTCACGTTTGTTGGCGTAACGTGCCGATGCAGAGGTGGTGGTGAAATATGGAGTGTTGAGTTCAAAGCTTCCATCAAAACCATTTGGCATGGTTCTCAATTTGCAGACAAGTTCGCTTTTCTTGGATGGTTCGTCGTATTGAAGGCTAGTGCGAAGTTCTTGGTCGTTCAAAACGGCTTGGAATTCCACGTTCTTGCAAGGACGGAATGGAGTGTCCAAGGTGAAAGTGACCCTTTTTTCGCTACCGGTGGTAATTTCTCCGTTGGCGTTGATTCTTTGAATAGCTTCGGGACCGTATTGGGCGCTGGTGCTGAATCGGTAACCTCCGTTGATCTTGTTGAAGGATCCATCAAATCTCATCATCTCAGCATTGCGGAATGGACTCTCCATGTTCATTTGAACAGTCAAGCCGTTATCTCTGAATTCGTAACTTCCGGTGACTCGAAGGGCTTTCTGGTTTTCCCTTTGGGCCAAAAAGGACGCCATTTTCAAGTCTCCGACCAATTGCATTTCGGTGTTGACAACCATGTTTTTGTAACCTCTGAATGGGGTAGTTATAACCAATCGGGTGATTAATTTCTCGTCGGTTTCGTGGGTGAGAGTGGCGTCAATTTTCTTGTTGTTAGAATATTCGCATTGCAAATTGGCGTCAAAGCGTTGGAGGTTGCCATTCAAAGATCCACGAAGAGCTGCCCTTTCGTATCCGGAATATGGAGTAGCGTAGCTCAAGGCGAAGGAGTTGGGGGTGAATTTTCCGTTTAGGTTGATTTTATTGTTTTCGTAGTTGATCTTGATGTCGCCTTCTTTCTCGTTTCTCTTGAAGGAAAGGGTTCCTTGGTATCCCATTGTTCTAATTCCACGGAATGGGGTGGTGATGGTGATTCTGGTGCTGTAAGAGTTCCTTTCATACATGTAAGAAATTCGACCGGTCACTTCTCGTTCGGTAGCGTACTTGAAGGAGGCTTCGACCATTTTTTCGTTGGAGTTGGTGTCTAATTTACCGGAGAAAGCCATATCTTCCATGTTACGGATGGTGGAGGTCAATTTCGCCATTAAAATTGGAGTTTCGATGGAGTTGTCCAATTTAGCTTCGAAGTCGAAGCGACCATTTTTGTTATATACAATGTTCAAACGAGGTTGGTAAAAGGATCGGGCGGCATCGACTTCGTAGCTAGTCTCGATAGCCAAATCGGATAGGCTTTCAAAGGGAACCAGCATGCTCATTTTAGCAGCGGAGGTGCTGCTGTAGCGGTTTTGTGGGCGGTGGCTGTACTCTCCCGTAAGAGCGATGTATTTAACTCCGGAAACCATGACTTCGCTAACGTGCTTGGCAGAGTTACGGTTGGATGATTGGTCGACGGTGAAAGAGATGGATCTGTATTTCCTGATGGGGGTGAAAATGTTTAATTTGCTGACGAAGTTGGAGTTGTCGTTGATGTTAAGCTCGTGGCTGGCCTTGTACTCCTTCCTGTTGGCTGAAGCGGTCATTTGGGTAGTGAAGAGCATTTGTTGCCTTTGGTGTTCGAAGTTAAATCGAATGTCGTCCATGTTCATGTCTGGTGCGATGACGTTAAGACGAGCGTTGACATTGTAAAGGTTCCTTCCTTGAGTTAAAACGGCGGACATGTCGGCGCGGTTGTTAGAATCTCCGTAGTTGTAAATGGCGTTGGCGGTCATTCTACTTCCCTCCAATTTTCCATTAGCCGAAACGACGAGGGCTCTCTTAAATAAGTTGTTTCCCTTGAAGGAGAATCCAGCTTCGGTGTTTTCGGCTGAGTTGAAGGAGAGTTCGCTTTCAACAACGATGTCGTTGATGAGTTGGGCGGTCAAGCTTGTGAGCATTTTGTTGCTGTCGCTGGTGTGTTTAGCAACGATTTCTCCAACGCGGTATTTGTCCATGGTTGAACTGTAGGAGAAGGATCCATACATATTCTTGCCATTACGGTTGTTTGAGTTCAAACCCTTGAATTTGAGGGTCAATTTCTCGTTGTTTAAAGAAGAGTCTAAGGCAGCGTTGATTTCCCTCCTAAGATGGTTGTAGGTCAGACGAGTCCTCATTCGTTCGTAGTTGCGGATGGTAGTGGTAGTGGAGACTTCCAAAGTGCAAGATCTTTGCCTGTCGTTGCTGTCGGTGTTACCCTCAATGGCGACGGTGTATTGGTGTCTGTTGTTGTACATAACTTCGGCTTGGGATTTGAATTGTCCAGCGTTGGTGGGCTCGATCGCCATGAAAGCGGAAGCCTGGCTCAATGTATCGTATGGGGTGGTCATGTTGAGAGTTAAGGACAAAGGCTGTTTGGAGGCGGCACCGGTAACTTCTAAAACTCGGTTAGCGCGACGTCCCATGATGGTGAAGCTCGCATCAGCGGGATTAATTTTGAAGGAGGTCTTTCCAGTCATGTATTCGAAATCCTTGAAGGGAGTAGCTAGTCGGGCGGCGATATCCAAGAAAGCGTTGTTGGGATCGGAGCTTACTTTTACTTCGGTTGTCAGAGAGATTTTCTTTCCCCTTTGGTATTCCGCGTTAATTTCATTTTTCATCTCGTTGTTCATTTCGGTGTGTTGAACTCCCAAAGACATTTCTTCCATGCCTTCGAAGGGGGTACGCATCTTGATTTCTCCTTGGGCAATTACTCCGGCGCTCTTACGGTTAACGTGCCCGCTCATTTCAACTCGGACTCTTCGGCCTTCGGTGTATTCGAGTTCGGCATTCAAGTTGCTCTTGGCGCGCTTGCTTAGGCTTCCCTCCACGCTTCCATCAAAGGAACCGGACATTCTGTTACCAGGGTAGCTCAGACTAAATTTTCCTTGGTGTCCTTTTCCTTCTGGCTTGTATTCTCCTTCGAATCTGATGCTGTTGGTGGTATCGCGATCGGCGTCCATCATTAAGTTCAAGGAGCAAGTTTTAACTCGTTCGCTGTTGAGAATGTTAACTAAAGCGGTCATGCGGCGATCGGCGAGAAGGTTGGCTTTCATGGAGAATTGCTCCGAGTTTCCTTCGGTCACGGCTTCGGCGCTGTAAGCCTTGCTGGGGGTCTGCAAAAGAGCGGAGGCTCGATGGTTCATGGATCGAATGAAGGTGTACTGGGTGTTGACAGCGTATAATCCGCGTCCCATATCGAAGTTGGCACTGGCAGTGTAGTGACGGCCTTCGTCGGACTTGACCTTTAAGTTGGCGCTCATTTTAGGGTTGCGGAAAGCGGTCATTTCGGTCTTAAGTTCGGCGTCCATTTTTCTGTTGTCACCCCTGTTCAAGTAGCTGATTTCGGCCTTGACGAAGTTTCTTCCCTTGTATTCGGAGATGAGGTTGGCTGTAATACGGTCATCGGTACGGGTGGAGACTTCGACGTTAACGATGGATCCTCCCAAAGTGCTGTCGAGCTTGAAGTTTCCGTTGACGTTCATACCTTCCATCGAAGCGCTGGAAATCATAACGTATTCCGTGTTGGCTCCAAGACGAGCAGTAACTTGATCCTTGATGGAGTTCATGGTGTTTTCGTGTTCTCCCTTGACGAGGAAGTCGATGTCTCGTTGAGGATAGATGAGACGGAAGCTGGCTTCTGCCTTGTTGTTGGAAAGGGTACCTTCGTACTTGAGAATCTCTTGCAAGGTGATCTTGTGAAGATTTCCAGATTTACTATCTCCGACAGTTAATTCTAAACTGTTTTCGATTTGTCCTTCGGTACTTTGGGTTTCGAAAGACATCTCGGTACGGTATTCAGGCAAAGCGGTGCAATGGATGGATGTTGTTCCAGAGTATTTAACCAAGGAGTTGGCGGAGTGGTCACGGAATTTTCCAGCAATTTCGAGCTTTTCTTTTCTGCCTCGGTTCAACTTGTATTCGACAGTTCCCTTCATAGCGTAAGCGTTCTTTCGAGCGGTTAGGTAACCATTGAGACTGAGTTCGGCAGCGGATGAAGAGAGACCCATTTGGATTTCGTTACGGTTGCCCAAAGATACTTCTCCTGTTATTAAAGTTTAGAAAAATCAAGTGATATTGTAAATATAAAGAAATTGAGACACGACGTACCTTTCAATACTACTGGCCGAACGGTCATGTCTTCAATGGAAAGTTCAGCACTGTATTTCTCTCCGACTTTGATTAAGGTGTTTCCGCGTACGGTCAGAATGTTCTTGGCGTTGTTAACTGGTCCACGAACGATCAAGGATGGAGTGTACAAGAAACCACCGTTTTCGTCTTGGCTGGTAGCCATTGTAGCTTCTACGGACATTTGTTCCATGTCGTTTACGCTGGCTGCGAGGGTTAATCGCCTTTCAGCATCGTTGTTGATGTGCTTTCCAGTGATGGCCATTCTATTGGCGGGAGCGCGAGCGAAAAGGTTGAAGGTCATATCGTTCTCTTGGTAGTTGACCTGAAGTCCGGCGGAGATTTCGCGATCGATGTTGGATCCGGGGGTGTTGAACTTGCAAAGGAAGTCAATCTTCTCGTTGTTGTTGTTGTAACTCATATCGAAATCGTATCGGGTCAAGGTGGTGTCGGTTTTGTGCAAGTAAGCCTTCAAGAAGGTTTGTCCGTTTAAGGGAAACAATGGCATTCCCTTTCGGCTGGTGGGTAGTTCCATCTCTCCGCACAATTGCATGCCAACGATGTCGTTTCCGACGCATTTTCTGACGGTGTTGACGTCATTGGAGTAAGCCATAGCTGGGCTTTCTTCTTTGTCACCCTTGATCAAAAAGATTCGGGTCCTAATAAAAATAATACGGTTAAAATCAATGTAAAAATTTTAAACTTTTGCGTTAGTTTTTAAAGGACACGTACTGTAGGTCGAAAAGCTCAACATTTTCTCTGGGTACGTTGATTTGAGACTTGACAAGTTTGCCTGATTGGATCTTCAATAAACCGTCAATCATGGTGGAACTGTGCAAATTAGCGATTATTCTCAGTCCAACGCTGCTGGTTTTGGTAGCTTCGACCCTCATGGTGGCCGACATTTCAATGGCACCACTATTTGTTTGTTTGAATTTGTTAGATTACTTTTAGTTTTGAACTTAAGAATGCATTATCAAGGGGACTTAATTATCCCTACCTTGGTTGGAAGACTCCGGAAACGTCAATACTGTCGAGAGACCTCATGTCCATTTTACCCTTGATTTTAAGATCAACGGAAGTAGTTCCGTCCAGGGTTAACCTAAGGGGCAAACCACCGGCGGTGGGAACGGTGAAGGTGGTATCGAATAATACGGCGCTCTTGGTGAAAGTGTAGTCGCGGTCGACGGCCATAGCGTTTAGGATTTCGGGTAAAGACATAGTTTCGTAACTCATACCGACGTTGTTGGTGTTCTCCATACCGAATCGTTTGTACAACATGGAGTTTCCGAAGATTTTCATATCGACAGAGGCGACAGATTCTCGGTGGAAAAGTCCTTTGGCATTGTACTGCGTTTTTAAAAGTATTAGATGATTAATATATATTTCTTCACCAGTATTGTGCTAAGACTTACTTTGTGTCCCATCATTTCAATGGCGCGTTCTTCTTGCCTGGCTTTGTTCTTTTTGTTCTTGTTGGACTCTCCTCTAAGATATCCTTCGGGTCCAAAAAGTGACTCAACAAGTCGTTCCATTCCCTCGGCACGTCCTTCGATTTCCAACAAGTTGACGTTGTTACCGAAAACATCGACGGTCAAGTTGAGCATCAATGATCGGGGCAAGAAACCTTCAGGGGTGAAAACGGACTGGGCCTTGGCCGAAGCACCGAAATCAATCGATTTCAAGAAGAAGTTGTTGCTGTAAGCTCGAGAGAATTTCCTGAAGTCAGTGTTGAATTTGTTCATCATTGCGACGTCGTCCATGATTTTGTTCAAGTCCATTTCTTGGCGTTCTGCGCGGGGAATTTTTTCCAAATAGGTGAAGACGAAAGATCCGACTGTGTTGGTAGATGAAATTATTCAATTAGTTTAATTTTTGGGGAAAAACCTTCGTGTTATGTTAATAGTTACCTTGGTTAATTCGTTCGTTAGCCAACATGTCTTTAACAACTTCGATGACTTCCATGTTGGGGCATTTCATCATGGCATTGAAAGAGGCAATTCGTACTTCAACTTTTTCCAATCGGTCACGGAAAACGTCCATCATGGTGCTCAACTGTTAAGAAGCGTTTAAGCGTTAAACATCTTTTCGAATGGTTTAAGGCGCTTTTTGAAAAGTAAACATCTAACTTACTGGTTTAGATTGGCAAGGTACGCGTCTGAATGATTGCAAAGCAGCGACTCTAATTTCATCTCCCAAATCCTTGTTTTGAACGCATTGTTGGAGGGTGCTTTCAACTTCGCTGTTAACTCCCATGTTACCCAAAGCCTTCAAGATGGTCAAAGTCTCGTCCTTGTTGTTACCCTGGCAGTTGCCTCCCAAGGCGTTGGCGATTTTACGGACGATGGTTTGAACTTCACGTTCGCGTTGGCATTCAGGGTTCTTGGAGCAGTAGGTGTGAACCAGAGATGAGACACCCAAGAAAGATTCGCGACGTTCCAAGAGAGGCGTCAAGGCTACCAACATTTCCTTGTTGGGGTTCTTGACGAAGACTAAAGAGCTTAGGTACAATGTAAGATCGGCGTCGCTCAAATCTCCGTTGGAGGCCATTTCCAAAACCATCTTAGCGGCACCGGAACTTCCACACATGGCGATGGCGTCAACCAACATTTTGTTGGCACGTTCGTTTCCAGGGCATAATCGGCTGACTCGACGGTAGATATTAACCAGATCAGGGTGGGCTAAGGGTTGGAGACTGTGAACCAAGTTGGTGAAGAGACGGGGAACGGATGGGCGGATGTCGTTGACGGAAGCTTGGGACAAGGCTCTCAAGGCTTCGTCGGCCTTGGCGATGTTTTCATTGCGTTGTTCCCGTTCGATTTCGGAATGATCAAAGTTGAGTTCCATTTGGTCAGCGAAGTATTCTGTAACGCGAAATCATTATATTAAATTGAACGCTGTCTTGAAGGGCTCAAACGTACCGTTTCCGGTGAAAGCGCTTCGTCCCTCGGTTCTATAAGTCAAAGAGAGGGTAACTTTGGTTAGGGCGCCGTTCTTTTGTTGCCTGGAGAATGGTCGGAGAAGATGGCTTTCCGTGCATTGGACGCTTTCCAATCGGTTGGATCGGTAGTTTTGAGTGCATTCTTGCATTCCCTTCAGAAGGGGCTTCGATTTGGAATCGAAAAGTGGTGATTCCTCTCGGGCTGAGCAAGATGCCAAGTTCTTGATCTTGCGAATGGATTGTGTCCTATAACCGCGGGGTAAGGCCTCGTAGGTGGTCGTACATGTTCCAGAGATGTCAGTCTGTTAGATTATGTTCAGTTTTTGTTAAAAAATTATCCTACTGAACCTATTTGTTATTAATGACCTCAAGAACTTGTTCGGAATCTTCCAGGTTTCCAGTGGTGGTTTGGAAAGCGGACAAGATGGCTCTCTTGATGTTGAGGGCTTCGATGGTCTCCTCGTTACGTGGACACACATTCTCGACTCGGCCGTTTTGGAAAGAGAACCTCAATGGGTAAGCTTCCAACGATCGTCGGAAAGAACCATCCAAATCGGCGGGAATCCTCCTTCTTGAATCGGTGCTTTCAGATTGCTCCAAAGTGACACCGGAGAGCTAAAATTTACATATTTTTTTCTCATTACTGAAAATCAAAACCTATCCCTAGTTTGCTTAAAACATGCTGCTAATTAGTTTGTTTACTGCAATTTTGATATTGAGGAAATCTATTTTATAGTAACATTTATCCAAAACTATCACAAACATTCCCTTCAATTCTAGAATTTTTATGACGTAGCCATGAACCTGCGCTAGAAACTTTATTCCTCTTTATATTTTATGAATTTGCATAAGTAACAACTAAGTAGTAAGTGTGTTTGGTATGAGCATATTAGTATTTTGTTGAAGTGTAAGAAAACACTGAAAGTAGCTGCGCAGTTAGTAAAGATTGATTGCTTTTCTGTTGTTTACGGAAAAGCCCTCGAGTGTTATCTCTCCTTTTCTTATCCGTTGTAAATAAATGTATTTCTTTAGATATAAGCTAAGATAAGTGTTCAAAAGTAATAGGGAAACCCGATATGACAGAAGAAAATAATATCCCTTTGAATATATACCACAATCTTAAGAAGTTTAAATACTTCTCGGAACCTTAAATCCTCAATCTTTCTGGACTAGAAGAAACACTAGTAATAGCAGAAGTATATAATACTTCTCTTCGAGAGAAGTGTACCAAAACGCGGGATAATTGTAACCTTATTCTTCCCAACACCAGAACATTTACTACAATGTTACTAAACCGAATCACATACGCGATAAATAAGTCCCTCATCATTACTCTATTAGAGCTTAACTATTTGTCAAGGTGCACCTGTGGATTTTGTCTCACGTCAAGACAATCAAGGTTTGTGTTTTGATTGCTTAGTGTACCAAACACTTATAGAATTCACCCACCCACGACGCGACGCCCATCTGAACTTAGTTTGTTAAGCAGGAGAACAAGCAAAAAGGGGTGAGCATTATCTCGCGTAAATGCGGGCTTTAGTGACTGACCCCTCGTTCATGTCCTACATCAAATCTTGTAATTTGAAGCCCGTGATATTATCATATGTTCAATGGATTATGATTCTTAGTTCCTTGTTGGGAAATTTGACTGGAATAGAATTATTATCATCCGTTTACAGTAATATTATTTTTGACCTTAAATTAATTTTAATCAGTAATTATTAAGATTTATCTGAACTTAGTTAAACATAATTTTGGAAATATTGTAATCCGATCTTCACGAGACTAATTTGTTTTGATTAATCAGAATGATGATATTGAGAATTTACAAAGTGGAACGACCTTGAAACATGAGACTATAATATATAATTGATATATTTATTTAGAAATTTAAAATCACATATTCCTAGTAACAGTAACTATTCTCCCTTGTCCCGCTACACGCTACAGTCACGAGGTATTATGTTTAACCAAGAAGTGATATCTAGTTTATTAGGGAGAAGTTGGAAATTCGCCACATTTCTAGCTTTATCTCCAGTCCAAACGTAGGTCCGGAGTTAATCCCCGCCTCTAAATTACAACCAGCATCTCATTGGTTCTTGAAAACTCACGTCAGCGCGACGCGAATGACGGGAAAATTACTTGTATTTTCCGACTGAGGAGAGGCAGCGAAGTAGCCCGGCCTCCTCTGACGTCCCCCCTTGTATTTTTAAAGGGGGACTGGGACTATGGTGCACGAATACTTAGGCATCTTACACCTTCTCCCTAATAAACTAGATATCACTTCTTGGTTTTACGATAGTGTCGCCTACAATTCCAAAAAAAGCTCAAATCAAAAATTTTAAATTAATTTCCTTTGAAGTATTAGCTTTCGAAGTTAATTTAATTCCAAAAACTCGAAGTTGTTACTATTTAATTTGTTTGTGACGACTTAATGTTTACAAATAATTTCTTGTAAAACCTAATGCAGTTTAACACTGAAGACTGGAGTTTCAACATCTCTAATCTACAAAGTGACCTTAGAAGTATTATTTTGAAATCTTATAAGGTACATACGTAACCTCTTAACTTGTTTTTAAATCATTTTTATTAAATTCTTAATCAACTCTCGAAAAAAGAAAAATTATCAAAATAAAAAAAAAAAGAAATCTGATTTAATTTTGAAGTGTTTTCGCAAAACTTTCCTTTGAACCTTAAAACGATTTTGAGAAACAATTAACGCAATATTCCTGGCAAAGAGATAACGATAATAATCTCTCGAGTGTCACTTTGTAGGTTAAAGAACAAAGATTTAGGAACGAGAGAGAGAGAGAAAAAACTTGACTCTCCATCTGTTTTTTAAAATCAAATCTTTCCAAATAACAGATAATGAGCCTTGATTATCTCCTAGTTCTTTAAGGTCTTAAATATGTTTCTTATCAGCTTGAGCTTTGTGTTTTGTTTTCCCTCTATAACTAGCGTTGAAACCTCAATCCCAAAGTGTCGAGATTTCATAGGCATTGGTGTCACCGAACCTAAAAATCTGTCGCCTTATCTATTCGAAACATGGGACGTTGTTTTAACCAAATGAAATAGGGATGGAATGACTTTGTATTTTCATCTTTTCTACAATCTCAAGGAGTTCGTACGCAATTATGACCCTCGCAGTCTCTACGGGCAACCTGATTGGTTGATTCTAATAACCAATAGAAGATATTTCTAAAATAAACTAGCGCAAATTATGTATTTTGTTCCGAGGGGCTGCTAACTTCCTCTAAACGATGGACGCTTGATATAAAATTCGTTATGTCATCCATTTTTTAGGTCAATTCACAAATGAAAAATAAGTGAATTCTTAAACTTTTTGACAGAATTCGTGGAAATTTATAGGGAATTATATATGTATATTTTTTATGAATTCATGGAAATTTTTGGGAATTGACTCGAACGCTTGGAAATATACTTGAATTCATGGAAGGGTCGTCAAGAGGGGCGAGGTAATTAATCAGGTCAGTTTCCCTGGGGCCCGTACCTTCTAGGGGTCCGGGAGGCGTGTAGGGCAGTCCTGAAGGGGGCCCACAAACGTTTTCGACGGCCCTGACTCATGAATGGAATAAACCAGGGTTTTTTAATGAGGGAATTCTAATTTTTATGAATTCATGGAAATTTTTGGGATTTTACTCGAATTCATGGAATAAAGTATTGGTATTATTTTGGGAGAATTCAGAACTCTATTTCTACTTTCTACAAGTTGATTTTTATTATTTGTTATAATATGAATTACCAGAGGAAGATGCTAATTTTCTCATTTTACTTTTGATAAAATCAGATAGCTATAACCCGAAGTTAAACACTGTGCCAAATATAAATTCATTTCCCTTTTGAGACGATACTGTAATTCGATCTTGGGTAGATGTAGATAACTGGTTTTTAATGCTGAATTCGTCTATAACGTTAAAGCAGTGGGGTTGTCTTTTCTTTTAGGATCTTCTATTGTGCATGTACATTCTTAGTAAAATTGAATAATTTCCAACTGTTATTTAGATGTCCTATTTAAGTTTAAGAGAATTTAAACTCGAATATCCGCGACGTCTCTCTTATATAATCTACTTCCCTTCTTAAA
Source organism: Phalangium opilio (assembly GCF_054372755.1). Taxonomy (NCBI): domain Eukaryota; kingdom Metazoa; phylum Arthropoda; class Arachnida; order Opiliones; family Phalangiidae; genus Phalangium; species Phalangium opilio. Next base: position 5,353,696 of record NW_028324226.1, read on the forward strand.
TTGGTCGGCCTTCAAATACCCCTTTCCTCTTTGTCTCTATATAAAACAGTAACAAAGAGTAGACACTATTGACTATATTAACGAGATAAAGCATCTTGTATTATTTTTCTATCATCTCTAATAGATTGAAAGGCAGTAAGATGTCATTACGTGATCCAACGGACGCTCTTAATAATATCAGAAGGGGATAATAGAAGAAGGATGACACTCTGTATCCTCTTAATACTTTAGTTATGTAACATGATTCTTCCAAAGATCGTGCAGATGGGCATCGCGCCCTGGGGTGAATTCAATAACTGTTTGGTGAAAATTCTCACCAATCTACCCACAAACCTCGTCTAGACTTGGGACCAGGGCCGGATTAAGCAATTTTTCAATCGGGGGCCGAGACAATATGCCCCCTTATGTCGATAAAAAGGAACAGCAAATGTTGCTAAGGAGGAATAATTTAACTCAATGCGCCCCCAACAAGCCTTGCGCCCTCTAGCCAGTGCCCCTCGTCCCCCCCCCTTTAATCCGGCCCTGCTTGGGACAAAAATCCAGAAGCGCGCCTTGGCAAATAGTTAATGTCTAATAGAGCAATGATGAGGGAACTATTTATCGCGTATGTGATATTCGGTTTAGTAACCTTGCTCAAATTCTTCTCATGTTGCGATGAATCATGTTACAATTACCCCGTTTTGTGGTACACTTCTCTCGAAGAGAAGTATTATATACTTCTCTCTCATGGTGCAATGAATGCCGCGTTCACACTATTCAAATTCTGGTTACACGATGAGTTCTACACTGAAATTAGCATCGCGTAAGATAATGTAGAGTTGGTATTTACCTTCATGACCATTTCGCATTTGCTAGTGACATGCAACTCGACGGTAGACTTCATGTGCAACCTTGAGGCTTCGGTCGTGGTTCCTTCCAAGGTGCTGACTGTTTCCATTTCGTAATCGTAGACGTAGTGTTTTCCATTTTCGTAGTTAAATTTGGAGCTCTCTGTTTAATGAAGAATTAAATAATGAATTAATTAATTGAAATTAAAGTATAAGTTAGCGGGTTTCTTCCAATATGGCGTATAGTATAGAATTTTAGGCTTTGTTATTGAATCCCAGAACATGCAGTTCTAATGCCTAAAGGTCAGGTTAATTGGAGGTGGTACAAATATATCTAAAGACACCTCCGACTTGGACACTAATAAGTGCCAATGAAACTAAGGTACATTGGCAGTGATCCTTTGAACAATTACATAGGATGCCAGTTCAACCTGGGTGGGATAGTGTCGCTCTTTAATGGACCCTTTTCAAGGACGGGGGTGAAATAAAGCCTGGCGTTTGACCACCTTGTCTTCCGAAGAAGGAGGGTCCGGTATGTTTAAAACAAAGAAGCTAGATATTTCTTCAAATAATTCGAATCAAATTTGTGGTGGACTGCTAACTTTGAAGCCCTATCAACATCTTTATTGTAAACATACCAAACAATCAATGGTCTATTTTAGCCCAATGTCTATTAATGTATTTAGTGTCAGAATAGTCAGTCAGTCAGGGTTAACTAACTCCAAGTCGCTACCGAGCCATAACCTAATCTGCATATTCAGTTTCATTTGAAAGACCTAAAATCCCTTTTTGGAATTAAATATGATAATTGATCCCTCGATATTGGCCTATAGATTCGCCTTATTGGAAAATGCTTTCATTTTTTTGAACATGTGTAAAACAAATAAAACTTACCAACACACTGCCTTGCGCAAGATCCACTTTGTTCGAGTGGAACTAAAGAGAAAAAAATAGTATTTGCTTATTAATAATTCCCCATACAAAGCAATGAAGTATTTCGAGAAAATTTTAAATTTCGTTTTAATATTTCTTTTTATTTTTAAATTTTATCGAAATATTTGTTCTCCGTCACTCGATTAGGGTTTTTTTTTCCTTTCAGGGACTTTTTCTTTGGAAATATGTTTAAGTGGTATCTATATCTTAAAAGATATGAAGTATGTGTCCTTCCCCCCGAGAAAAATAAAATTGGGATTATTAGCCTTCGATTATAGATTGCTAAATGGGCACGTGGGGATAGAATGACTTATTTCCTCCCTATCCCCCCTGATAAGGGACAAATAAACCACCCAACCAACCAATATGTCTTGCACCAGCGTCTCCTTTCTCTGATGATTGCAATTTTTTTAATGGAAATGTCGCTCTTAGTTCAGTGAACTGCTAAAATCATAGACGGTAATCTCTTTCCCAATGTCCCTAACCCTTAAATTATATTATCTAAGGCGTAATTAAAACCCGAATGATATAAAAAAAAACGAACATTATAAAATTTCAAATTTTTCCAACTAACTATTCTGATTTACACAAAATTTTTAAATTTCAATTGGTTAGAGGATGCCGAATGTAACCCATCCATTACCTATTGGGCCAGAGAAATTAGCATCTTAAAACCTATTTTCTAGGACCCCTAATTGGAATACTTCAGTTTCCTGATTGTAACCCATCTAATGGGCAAGTGAAATAGCGTCATAAAACGTATTATCTAAGACCCATAATTGGAATACTACACATTAATTGAAAATAGCGTCATGAAACGTATTATCTAGGACCCCCAATTGGAATACTACCCATTAAAACAAAATAGCGTCATAAAACCTATTATTTCGGACCCCCAATTGCCCAATTGGAATACTTCAGTTTCCCGACTGTCCAGAACCAAAAATATTAGAAGCAAAAACACACTCAATTCATAATTTAGACCTTTCTTTTACGTATTGTCGATGTCTAATAGGCTAAGGTATGGACCCCATTTCGTGTCTTAGGACGATGGTCAAGACACGTAATACTCTAACCATAGACAAACCTCGATTCTGAAACATTATCGGGTACCCAACTTAAATATTTTCGAAGGGCCATATCATTCAGGTATAAACGAATAGAATTAAAATGGATTATTGCAGAATTTACAAAGTATATCCCCAACACGAGATACAATCCGAATCAGAGACTGCGTATGCATTGGAATTATTTTCAATACCGTGGCTAAATCTCTACTTGGGCGCGTGTCTTTCAACTAGACTCGAATAACACGTAAAGTCTTCGACCATTCGAACTTTGGGGACACAATTATAGTTATGGTCAAAGTCAAAAACTCGAGGGTGTCCGAGCAAGAATTAAAACGCGATAATGAAAAATGGGTACTCACTGGCAACTGCAGCTACAGTGATGGCAGCGAAGATGCAAATCGAAACGACGTTAGTTTTTCCCATGATTATCATCCACCTTCAAGGTATGAAGCTCGGATGTATCGAAAACAAATAGTTTTTTTAAAGTCCTTTTTCTTTCGAAATAACAACTCTTCGATATTGCTATAACTCGTTCGGTTTTAATAAACCGCAAGACTATGCGGGTAGCGAATAAGATCGCCCCCTTTCTTTTTTTGCGTGGTTGCCTTGACGGTTACCACTTAAAACTAAAGCTTTCCAAGAGTCGAGTTGCGCCTTTTATAGTCTCAGCCTCTCTAGCGTTTCAAGGGACTGGCGGGGCAGAGTCCGAACCAGGGTCAATTCCGTTGTTTCGCGATTATACAAACGATGACTCGGTGCTAAGTTAATCGTCGCTTTTTTCCCCTCTTAGGTCATCCCCCTTGTATTTCAATTTGAAGATTTCTCCTCCTTTCCAGGTGCCGTCGGAATTATTTAGCTGAATTCTATAGATTGTCAATGCGGGGGAGAGAATGTGAGAGAGGGAGAGAAACGTTTCTTTAGTTTTTATAAGCAGATAAGAACCAAACTGATAAGTTTGGCGATATTGGAATTCTCGTTGCAACAAGAATGGCAGGCTCTCGAGAAAGAATTAACAAAAATGATGATTTTTCTTTATCATTTATAAGAGAGTTGGCTGTCACAAACTTCGAGGTGATTTTCGTTAAGTTTAAGAAAACATCTCTTTCTCTCTCTGATTCATCCTTTAAGGTGTTTCTTTCGCAACACCTTTAATGACTTGGTTAAACTTTAATTGAAGTATAAGGTTATGTTTTCATCATTGAAAAAAGGTCAATTTGGTTGAAAAAAGGTTAACTGAAGAAATGGTTAGGTAACAGTGAAGTAAAGTTTGTTTGATCAGACTTGAATTGTAGCATGTGGTAAAGTTATACGAAGAAATGGTTAGGGAACGAATGAAATTAACCAGGAGAAAAACCAGCCAGCCGTGTGCACTGGATTTCTATTGCTATTTCGTATATTGGAGCTCTTAGAGTATGCTATGAATTTAAATATCCGTCAGAAATTAAAGGGGATGTTCTTTAGGCGATTTTGAGTCGAAAATATAACTTCAATGACATTTTGCCGTCCGGGCCACCGGTTTCGAGTTATGATTGACCCCTTAATTAAATTAGAAATCATTGTCTTTCAGTTTCTTAATTAAATTTAAGGAGTCATCCGTAAAACACTCCATTCTTAACTTGAAAACACTAAAAACAGTGTTCCTTGTGACAAAATGTCATAGTACATTTTCGACTAAAAATCGCCCTTAATATCAGACAGATCTTCCAAAATATCCTGTATATATCTGTTCTTTATACATTGCAACAATTCGTCACAGAATTTGACCAAACTGCATGACACATATCAGTAACAGGGTAAGCTAGGTTCTAGAAGTGGTTTGGTTTAGTTGCATGCGCAAGGTTGGGTCCGCGAACCCCAAGATTTTAAGCCAGTAAAGAACGTCTTATTCTAGACCCTTAACACTTTAGTTTTATGAATAACCCCTAATAACATATACATCGTTGTTGCAAATCTTTGTTTCTTAACAAACAAACATAATGGAGATATTTCATACAAAGACTATTTAGTGTTTGCATAGACTAGAAACACTTCCCGGTTTACATTCCACTAAAACATCCGGGCAAGGTCGGCCTGGGTAGTTTAGCTAATTAACCATAGACGAGCCTAAAATTAGTCAAAAAAACATATACACATGGGAATAGCAATTTTGTACGGCTCAACCATCTTGTTAATGTACTGGGTGGGGTTTTATCAATGCCGCGGCAAGTTCACCGGGTTTTCTCGAGTTCTGACGTTCGAAATACCCTGATTTCTTCGTATCTCTTTCAACTATATCGCTATCATTTGCAAAATATTTGACCATCCGTCACTCAAACTCAAACAATATCAGTAAATTGAAAATTTGAATCATCTGTGAAATTCTTTCTATTTTCTTAATCGGGACATTATTGTTAAAGAGTAGAAGCAGAACGAAATATCTCACCGGTTTTAATTTCTTCTCGTTTATTTCTAAAATCTCCGAATGTAGTTAGTACGAACGAACCACGATTATTAAAATTTAGACTGTAGAGAACGTTTTGTCGGCGGCTCTATTTTAAACTATATAAAGACAGAGCTATTATGTCTTCAAAATCTATTCCCGAATGCGGGGAGGATGGTTCGCTTTAAACAAATTTGTTTTTAAACGATTTCAATTGTAAGTGTGTTGACGGCTAGGCATATCTTTCGTTTCCTGGAATAAATGTCTTGGGAAAAATACTTGGCCACTCCATTTTGCCATGGAGTTTGGCTAGACCCTTCAATATCGAGTGTCTAGCAAATTTCAATCCTTTTCAATAGCTATAGTTTCTTTGGCGACTAGCCAGTACGCTATTATAACCAAAATAACTTTGATTTTTCACTGTCGGTGTTACATCCTTAATAAAGGTCGAGATTCAGGCAATAAATGACGTGGTTTTAGGTGCCATGATATGCGGGCACCAATGGGAAATGAACTTGGGCTTCACGGGGTGGTAGGATCGACGTACAATGGGTTCTATGGGGCCAATTTTGAGTCGAAAATAATGTATTTTCTATGCCACCGCTTAAAGGTTATGATTGAAGTGTTTTACAAGTGGGCCCTTAATTTAAGTAAGAAACTATGAAAGGCAATGATAATTTAAGTAAGGGGTCATCCTATAACGGTAAAACACTCCAGTTATAGTTTGTAAACGGTGGCGATTAGGGCAAAGTGTCATTAAACATTTTCGACTCATAACCAACCGCCCATACTTCGGTCCTACCAACCACTCTTTTCGGAACACTGTGTATTGGATGGGTTTCTACAGAACTCTTATTTGGTATTTGTTACCACTATGTGGCATAGCGGGTATCGCTTTTTCCTCGAAGCAACAGGGTTCGTGGTTCTATCCCTGACTCTAGGTAGTACCTGTGGAAAAACCTGGGAACAAACCCTTCTGCGTAGAGTTTGCATGTTCTCTCAAAGGAGTTTTCCTCCGCGGTCTAACCCGTCTCTCCTTTCCGTCAAAATTTGCCGAGGTTAACTGGTAATAGTTAGTATAGGGCGCTGTCGGTTAGCTGTTGCCATAGGGGCTAGCCACCATCCTTCTATGCATTGTAAAGGAACCCTCCTGTAAATAAACCAGAGGCTTAGTGTGGACATCCCTTCATAGATAAAGCTTAGATTATTATTATTATTATGTAAAAAATGCTCTATATGTATAAACAAATTTGTCTGATGGGCTATAACCCGGATCTTGGACTTAACTGGCGCGAGGAAAGGGATAAAATTAGCGATAGAAAACGTTCCACGGTCTTTTAGCGGCCAATGCTTTCTTGTAAGCATAGAAAACCGGTTTTTCTGTAGTTTTGATGCAAAATTACCAACGAAGTTATAAATATTTTGCACTAAAAGAGCTGCAAAACATTAATCCTCCATCTCTCAGCTTAAACTTCATTGCAGTGTTGTCAAACCCTATGTTGGTCAAGTACTGAGTGAAGCTGGACTGCTGGCCTTTCTCTGTGCAATCTCTTGACTAACCAGTGGCCTGGCAACACAGTGACTGGGTGAACGGGAAAAACCCCTTTAATGGAATCTACGAATACGTAATATAAACCAGAAGTATATAATACTTCTTTTCGAGAGAAGTGTACCACAAATCGGGAGGGTAATTGTAACGTGATTCTTCCCAACATCCCTTAACATTTGGAGCAAGGTTCCTAAAAGCGGAATCACATATGCAATAAATAGCTCCCTAGCTCATAACTACTCTCTTAGCGCATTTGCCAAGGTGCATGCGCTTGTGGATTTTTGTCACGCATCAAGACAATCAAGGTTTGTGGGTAGATTGGTGAGGATTTAGTACTACCAAACAGTTAAAGAATTCACCCCACGGCGCGATGCCCATCTGAACTTATTTGATGAGCAGCAAAGCAAACAAAAAGGGGTCAGCCTGGAAGAATCATGTTACGTAACTGAAGTATTAAGAGTATACAGAGTGTCATCCTTCTATTATCCCCTTCTGTCTGTGTAAACCCGTTTACTGAAAATGTACATTCAGTGAAAGTTCTAGAAAAGTGAAGAAGGAAGGTATTCCATCCATCCATCTTTGCCAGAAACGTTTTGTGTTTATATTTCTATGGAAGACCGCCTATTGCGCAACGGAATTAGAATTTTTTTAAGTTTTCAATGTTCAGAGAGAAAGCGTTTGATCGAAAAAGTATTTTCGTTTCATTATTACGCAAGATTTTCTCTTTTTTATTTTATTTGCCTTTCTCCATCACCAAACTAAAATTTTATAAGGGTTCTTAAAGAACAGGATGTCAAGTTCAACGTGGTAGGTGAAGGTGAACCGGTAGAGTAACGCGGAATGGCGATACAAACCATTCCTTACTTCTGTTCAACCGTATTTGACCTACTAGCGAAAGTTAACGCGTATTGATACATTGTGGTAATGATTAGTTGGAAAGAAAGTAGTGGTTCTCAAGTAAGGGTGAATATAAAGCGTGTATCCCAATATTTTGGGGGTATTTTAATCCAAGGCCGATGGAATGTTTTTGGATCTATTGGATTTTTCAATATTTAACTTTATACGTCGTAAATAAAAATTGTCTTATGATTATCATTTGCAAATTTGTTTTGGACTTCAGGAACTGAATGCCTAAATAAATGACCCCCTCTTTTCTCTAGATCCAATGTTTTTCATTTAAATTTAAGTCCCTTCTCCTTAAATTTCATGATAGTTGCTATACTTGTATAGGGATTTTTTTTTTACTTTAACTAGTTTGTGAACCCCTCAAATGACATTGAATTATTAATAAAATCTGTCATTGTAGACAAAGACTGGAAAGTGTAAAAGATAAGGTTTGAAAATGAACTGCCTGAAGTAACAGATATTAAAATTTTCACTTTTGAAGACATCATTATAAAACATCAATTATTTTAAAAAATTCTTATCTTACTTTTTTTCACCAAAATTACTTCGGGAAAGTATTTTAAAAAGGAACATGCGCGTTATTTAAAAATACTACGGCTTTACATTTTATTTTTTATCAAATATTTAAAATTAGGTAGAAAATTGACCCTATAACGTGAGAAAATCGTTGAGAGCTTACAAAATATAAACCGTATTAAAACTTTACAAAACATATTCTTAAATTGTAAAGCTTTCAAAGTATTAAATATTAACGTGCTGTGTTGCTCTCAAAGATCACGATCAATCTACAGATCTTTTCGACACTAATAACTAAATCACAAAGAAAAGGCCTATATTATTTTCCGCTTCGCAATATTTTCAATTTTAAAATATAAAAATTTAAACTCTTCAAGAGAAATCTTTTCAGATATCCAAGCATTTGAATCTCCTAGAATCAAATGTTAGTTGAAAGTAAAAGCAGTACCAAGCTAGTATCCCTTAAACCCTTCTTGGTGACAACTACTATTGAGGACAAAATAGTTGGTAAATATTGCTGAAAAATATTTTGGGAAAATGAAATTTTGGTGAAAAAAAGTAAGATAAGAATTTTTTAAAATAATTGATGTTTTATAATGATGTCTTCAAAAGTGAAAATTTTAATATCTGTTACTTCAGGCAGTTCATTTTCAAACCTTATCTTTTACACTTTCCAGTCTTTGTCTACAATGACAGATTTTATTAATATCTGTCACTTCAGTCTTCATATTAATTAAAATTCTTTAGAAAATATGGGAGAAAAAGTCCTAGGCCGTTGCGCGTCCATCGGTAATCTAGCTTAGTGCTTAAAATTATGAACTGTTTCTTCTTTTATGACATCTAATTGCGATATCTTTCCCGCGAAATCGTCAACAGTTCATTGAACGTCGTATTTACTTTCAGTTATTAAATCTGATCCGATAAGGTGATAATTTTCATCCGACCTAGCGCTATCTGAACGATTTATAATCTTATATCTGTTCAGATATCTTTTTAATTTTACAGATATCCGTGTTTAACTTTATACACTGATTACATGTACAACCATTCCAGTACACATTAAAAGGTATCGTTCCTTTCAAACGAATTCCCAATGGACCGAAATCCCATTCGACCGAATATCCCGCAATGATTTTAGATTTCCAGCCCAATGGCTATATTCCCGATGGAGCGAAATCCCAATCGTCCGAATATGCCTCTAAAAAATACATGAATATAACTTGAAACACTGTAGCCGTAAGCGATTCGGTGGTGTAGTGCATACGATGTTGGACTGCGAAGCGATAGGTTGTTGGTTCGAATCTCCGAAAGGTATGTTAATAATATTAAAAGTAAATGTTTCGTGATACTAATTAAAACGCTCACTTTCATTCCTTTCAAGGCAAGAGATATATAGAATTAATAAACAAATTGTGCTTAAAATGGAGTACAGTCTTAATGGTAGTTCCATCAATGTCTTTAAATTTTAAATTAAAATTTTAATATTTTGGTTTCGGGTGGGTTGGGTTAGGTTAGGTTAGGTTAAGTTAGGTTAGCATAGGTTAAGTTAGGTTAGCTTAGGTTAGGTTAGCTTAGGTTAGTTTAGGTTTGGTTTGGTTCCAATAATTCGTTGACACCTTTTCCAAAATATTATCCCTTTAAATAGCTACCACCTTTTCCAAAACATTCGCCTATTAATTAGCTGCCACCTTTTCCAAAAGATTTTCCTATTAATTAGCTGCCACCTTTTTCAAAATATTCTCCTATTAATTAGCTGCAACCTTTTCCAAAACATTCTCTTACTAATTAGCTACCACATTTTCCAAAATACTCTCCTTTTAACTAGCTACCACCTTTTCCAAAATATGCTCCTTTTAATTAGCTACCACCTTTTCCAAAACATTCTCCTATTAATTAGCTGCCACCTTTTCCAAAATATTCTCCTATTAATTAGCTGCAACCTTTTCCAAAACATTCTCCTACTAATTAGATGCCACATTTTCCAAAATATTCTCCTTTTAATTAGCTACCACCTTTTCTAAAATATTCTCCTATAAATTAGCTGCCACCTTTTCCAACATATACTCCAATTAATTATCTGACATCTTTTCCAAAATATTTCTATTATTGCTAATAAATGGTTCGTGGCAAGAGGCGGGCTTTTAATACTCATATAAATAAGGTGAGGTTCGCCGTAATTAAAACGTAGTTAAAATAAGTGCAGTAATACATTTTCAACTCACATTTATTTTAACAATAATAAGTTGTGAAATTAAAAATATATTTAATGCAAAACCACACAGTATGTCTTCTTCCAGTTCAATAGAATTTCGGTCCAATGGGACTATAATAAAACCGCACCTTTGGCTACGTTCGGTCGAATGGGACCCCAAAAAAAACCCCCTTCTGTCGAATGGGAATTCGGTTCAATGGGACCAAAGCCATTAAAACCCTCAATTATTTAGCCAAGACTGAGATACAGAGATTCATGTAATTTTACAAGCAGGAATAGAGAACAGGGGACTTTTTGCGCACGTCAAACACCCTTCCTTGAGTCGGGGCCGGGGGGGCGTATGAAAGAAGAGGCTGGTCATTAAGACAGAGGTAAAGAGCAACGATCTATTTTTGGCCGTCTCCGTCAGCAACGTCATCAAAACGTAGTTTTAGTGAGCCAATTAGATAATTTAAAATTTTCAATACGAGTTGAAGGGATTGGATTTATACTGGGCAATGTGTCGGACTGAAGTTTACACCATGAACCTTCTATATAATGGACCAAAATCTTAATGGCGGATCCCATGTTAAAGTTTTCTTGCTAAAGTGTCCCAAAATAATAAAGAAAAAAAGCTAGCAGACGACAAGGTCTTGGAGAAAGACGGTACAATGTAAACTAGTAAAATGGCCGCTTGGTCTCATTTCGCTAAGACTTTGGACAAATGTAAATTTTTTTGCATCAATTTAAAAGTAGAGTTTAATAAAATAATTAAAAATAGGAAAATTAAAGATCTGTGCGTTTGGCAATTGTGAGAGTGATTCAAAGAAATTAAAATGTAAAAACATAAACAGATTTTATTAATATCTGTCACTTCAGTCTTCATATTAATTAAAATTCTTTAGAAAATATGGGAGAAAAAGTCCTAGGCCGTTGCGCGTCCATCGGTAATCTAGCTTAAATACCAGCCGTCGGTAATACGGCTAAATTACTAGTCGTCGGTAATGCGACTAAATTACCAGTCGTCGGTAATGCGGCTAAATTACCAGTCGTCGGTAATCTAGCTTAATTACCGGTCGTCGGTAATCTAGCTTAATTACCAGTCGTCGGTAATCTAGCTTAATTACCAGTCCTCGGTAATATAGCTTAATTACCGGTCGTCGTTAATCTAGCTTAATTACCGGTCGTCGGTAATCTAGCTTAATTACCGGTCGTCGGTAATCTAGCTTAATTACCGATCGTCGGTAATCTAGCTTAATTACCGGTCGTCGGTAATCTAGCTTAATTACCGGTCGTCGGTAATCTAGCTTAATTACCGGTCGTCGGTAATCTAGCTTAATTACCGATCGTCGGTATTACCAGTCGTCGGTAATCTAGCTTAATTACCATTCGTCTGTAATGTAGCTTAATTACCGGTCGTCGGTAATCTAGCTTAATTACCGGTCGTCAGTAATCTAGCTTAATTACCGGTCGTCGGTAATCTAGCTTAATTACCGGTCGTCGTTAATCTAGCTTAATTACCAGTCGTCGGTAATCTAGCTTAATTACCAGTCCTCGGTAATATAGCTTAATTACCGGTCGTCGTTAATCTAGCTTAATTACCGGTCGTCGGTAATCTAGCTTAATTACCGGTCGTCGGTAATCTAGCTTAATTACCGATCGTCGGTAATCTAGCTTAATTACCGGTCGTCGGTAATCTAGCTTAATTACCGGTCGTCGGTAATCTAGCTTAATTACCGGTCGTCGGTAATCTAGCTTAATTACCGATCGTCGGTATTACCAGTCGTCGGTAATCTAGCTTAATTACCATTCGTCTGTAATGTAGCTTAATTACCGGTCGTCGGTAATCTAGCTTAATTACCGGTCGTCAGTAATCTAGCTTAATTACCGGTCGTCGGTAATCTAGCTTAATTACCGGTCGTCGTTAATCTAGCTTAATTACCGGTCGTCGGTAATACGGCTAAATTACTAGTCGTCGGTAATGCGACTAAATTACCAGTCGTCGGTAATGCCGCTAAATTACCAGTCGTCGGTAATCTAGCTTAATTACCGGTCGTCGGTAATCTAGCTTAATTTCCGGTCGTCGGTAATCTAGCTTAATTACCGGTCGTCGGTAATCTAGCTTAATTACCGGTCGTCGGTAATCTAGCTTAATTACCGGTCGTCGGTAATCTAGCTTAATTTCCGGTCGTCGTTAGTCTAGCTTAATTACCGGTCGTCGGTAATCTAGCTTAATTACCGGTCGTCGGTAATCTAGCTCAATTACCGGTCGTCGGTAATCTAGCTTAATTACCGGTCGTCGGTAATCTAGCTTAATTACCGATCGTCGTTAATCTAGCTTAATTACCGGTCGTCGGTAATCTAGCTTAATTACCGGTCGTCGGTAATCTAGCTTAATTACCGGTCGTCGGTAATCTAGCTTAATTACCGGTCGTCGGTAATCTAGCTTAATTACCGATCGTCGTTAATCTAGCTTAATTACCGGTCGTCGGTAATCTAGCTTAATTACCGATCGTCGGTAATCTAGCTTAATTACCGATCGTCGGTAATCTAGCTTAATTACCGGTCGTCGGTAATCTAGCTTAATTACCGGTCATCGGTAATCTAGCTTAATTACCGGTCGTCGGTAATCTAGCTTAATTACCGGTCGTCGGTAATCTAGCTTAATTACCGGTCGTCGGTAATCTAGCTTAATTACCGGTCGTCGGTAATCTAGCTTAATTACCGGTCGTCGGTAATCTAGCTTAATTACCGGTCGTCGTTAATCTAGCTTAATTACCGGTCGTCGGTAATCTAGCTTAATTACCGGTCGTCGGTAATCTAGCTTAATTACCGGTCGTCGGTATTACCAGTCGTCGGTAATCTAGCTTAATTACCGGTCGTCGGTAATCTAGCTTAATTACCGGTCGTCGGTAATCTAGCTTAATTGCCGGTCGTCGGTAATCTAGCTTAATTACCGGTCGTCGTTAATCTAGCTTGATTACCGGTCGTCGGTAATCTAGCTTAATTACCGGTCGTCGTTAATCTAGCTTAATTACCGGTCGTCGGTAATCTAGCTTAATTACCGGTCGTCGGTAATCTAGCTTAATTTCCGGTCGTCGTTAGTCTAGCTTAATTACCGGTCGTCGGTAATCTAGCTTAATTACCGGTCGTCGGTAATCTAGCTCAATTACCGGTCGTCGGTAATCTAGCTTAATTACCGGTCGTCGGTAATCTAGCTTAATTACCGATCGTCGTTAATCTAGCTTAATTACCGGTCGTCGGTAATCTAGCTTAATTACCGGTCGTCGGTAATCTAGCTTAATTACCGGTCGTCGGTAATCTAGCTTAATTACCGGTCGTCGGTAATCTAGCTTAATTACCGATCGTCGTTAATCTAGCTTAATTACCGGTCGTCGGTAATCTAGCTTAATTACCGATCGTCGGTAATCTAGCTTAATTACCGATCGTCGGTAATCTAGCTTAATTACCGGTCGTCGGTAATCTAGCTTAATTACCGGTCATCGGTAATCTAGCTTAATTACCGGTCGTCGGTAATCTAGCTTAATTACCGGTCGTCGGTAATCTAGCTTAATTACCGGTCGTCGGTAATCTAGCTTAATTACCGGTCGTCGGTAATCTAGCTTAATTACCGGTCGTCGGTAATCTGGTTTAATTACCCTTAATTGGTAATCTAGATTAATTACCCTTAATTGGTAATCTAGATTAATTATCCTTAATTGGTAATCTAGATTAATTACCCTTAATTGGTAATCTAGATTAATTACCCTTAATTGGTAATCTAGATTAATTACCCTTAATTGGTAATCTAGATTTATTACCCTTAATTGGTAATCTAGATTAATTACCCTTAATTGGTAATCTAGATTAATTACCCTTAATTGGTAATCTAGATTAATTACCCTTAATTGGTAATCTAGATTAATTACCCTTAATTGGTAATCTAGATTAATTACCCTTAATTGGTAATCTAGATTAATTACCCTTAATTGATAATCTAGATTAGTAACCCTTAATTGGTAATTTAATTAGTAACCCTTAATTCGTAATTTAATTAGTAACCATTAATTCGTAATTTAATTAGTAACCATTAATTCGTAATCTAGTTTAATAACCTCTAATTTGTAGTCTAGTTTAATTAACTCTAATTGATAATTTATTTTAAGAACGTTTAATTGGTAAACTACTTTAATTATTTAAATTCGTAATCTAGTTTATTTATCTTTAATTGGGAGTCTAGTTTAATTATCTTTTATTGGTAATCCAGAATAATTAGCAGGGAAAAGTTAAAATGTCCATTAAGCTAGTTTGAATTTGACTATATCCGCGACAATTTAGACCCGTGTGTTTTGATGGCGTCGCTGTAGCGGCCGCGTCAACGTCACTGCAGCAATATTAAAGCCGTCTTATCTCACTATCGATAGGCCATTCCAACCAAAAGGCATTAAGAAGAAACAATCGGATTATTATGAGGCAACTATACGTTAAAAAAGGCCAATATTGGCTGCGCTGATATTTCCTAATAAAACAGTGTATCCATCTAAATATCGCAGATTGGGGTAGTTTTTAAAATTTAAAATTAAACATACTTAAAATTAATTTTTCTCAAAAACCTTAAAAATGGTCCTAGAAAAAGGTTTAAATTTTGATATCAAACCGTTCCCAAACGTAACAAACGAATATTTCATGTCAAAAAGGTGGCCACAAAATGGCTAAATTTGAAAAAAACTCCATGTTATTTCTATGGGAAAATTTAACTTTTTCACCAAAAGGGCTGATTAATTTTATGGAAATGAAAACCACCCTTAGCAACTTTATTTTTTATACAATAAACTAATGGGTGGATCTTCTTGAAATTTTAACCACATATTGAGGGCCCGAATTGTAGTTCTGTGGAATTTTTTCAAAGCAGTTAATACGATACAAAAAAAGTTATAACCAATCAAAAAACCATCCTTATACATTAAAGTCGGTATGAGGTCTTATCTAAGAGAGCTATCGCTCTCCTAGAATTGACTGCCGCTGTAACATTTTTGATGAAAGAATAAATTTGGTTAATACAAGTGATTATTTGAATATCAACTTTTAGAAAAGTATGTTTTTCTCCAAAACTTTTGCGTCTATTTATTCAAATTTTTTTCCTATATTTTACAAAAATTTATTCCAATGATATCATGTATTTTTTTTTAACTTTGTCTATGAAGGGATTTCCACACTAAGCCTGTGGCTTGTTTACAGGTGGGTTCCTTTACAATGCATAGAAGGGGTGAGGATAAATTACATATTTCCATTTTTAAATAATTGAAAAGTAGGTAGTGTGGCGCATTCCTGTAAGCTAAGCTTCTGGGCAATCATACCCTACAAGTGCCAACTGCCCCTTGCCCGCTGGAGGTGGGTTGACCTCACCACTCCTTGCGTCACTTGCCAAGTAAACGATATGTTACGTCAAGGTGGTCAAATACTAGAGTCTATTTCACCCCCTCCCCAGACTTTTGAAAAATTGCCTCTTAATGGATCGTACCTGAGATTGGGTGTAGTGGTAAACCGAGACGTGACAACCAACGAAGTTGTGTTACCATCTCATATTGGTGTTGACCTAACTATGTCTCTCTCGTATGTTGCCCTGTTTCAAGGAACCTATTCGTGGCTACGTGACCCATGTTTGAAAACATGTAATTTACCTTGTTAATTATTGTGTTATTGTATGACCTTTCGAACGATAAGACACCTTGTAATTTAATAAGCAAGTTAAAATAGGTGATTGCTTATTGTAATCTGTATATGCGAGGGCGTTTTTTTCCCTGTTAACCCCGCTATAGCTAACTTGGCATTTTGATAAGAAGTCCTATAACATCTTCGAATAATAAGAAGTTATCTCTCGCGGTTTTTATTGTTCCTAATGATTTGATAGAAAACGCTTATGTTTTCGAAAACGACAGAGATTTTTTCCCCCCTCTTGGTGAATCATTCCTCCCCTTGCAAGGAATCGGAGCTAATGCCCTCGCGATAAATTATATGACGAACTTGGAAACACCGAAATATTCGCTGACCGTGCTCTAATTTGCAAAAAATAGCATAATGTATAAATGGAAATTATTATCTTCAATGCTGATTTGCGTATTTTCGGGGGTGTGATGCCGTTTATGAGTGAATCTTTGCACCCAAGCTCAGATTCTTATTTTGCTTTCGAGTTCTTTTCATCGATGGCATCCCCAGAAAACTGAAATATTTCTACAGATAAGAAACTTGGAATATTGGACTTTCTTCGTCGGAATTAGTCCTTGGAAGGTGGGACTCTATACGAATAACAATGATTAAGCCTGGTTCCCACTTGTCGAACTTCTGCGAATTTTTGGAGCTGATTACAATTTGGGTATGAGAAAATGCGGACATATCTGATACCCGTTGTTTTTTCGTTAAGTGGGAACCAGGATGAAAGCTCTCTAGGTAAGATGGAGCGGCATTGATGAAGGTCGATTTGCGGCAATGAAAGTCTCCCTGTGTACCTTGCGCATGCCCCTACCCTCCGGTAGGCGATTGACCATTTCTATGTAACTATAAGAGGGAAAGACACTGTGGTAAAGCTTTGGCTTCCATCTCCCTTTTTTTTTGGCCCTTGCGCTGTACTCTGTTTGTATCATGAGAGTGCGCAGAGACAGATGGCAATGTATCAACCCCTTTATATATCCCAATACTGCATGTTGCCTACCCCGTTATTTTACGTCGTAAAGGTCTATTGTTAAGTGTTGCCACTTAGCGCCATTGTAATTGTATGAGTACTAGCTTCTTTTTTTAAGACACGTGAGGCCATCCTCGACATTTCCGTAACTTACGACCCCACCGAAATGTTTAGCATACTGGGAGGACTTCGTTGTCGTAGATAGGTGTACAGACTGAAACGTTACGGGTATGGAGATTCCAACACCATCCCTCTCTCCTTCAAGTGGGAACTAGTCTTTGTCCCCGTAGTTGGTATGAAAGACGGTACAGGTACAGGTCAGCGAGGGTAAATAGGCTTAATGCAGCCGAGATAATGGTAAGCGTAGCGCTAGAGTGGGCTGATTTGACCTTGGTGAATTGGTTGCTAAGCTCTGCCGCGATATTTTTCCGCAGTTACCCCACTCTCCATATTTACTGTTCGTGGATCCCTGTAAACCTTTTTTCTATTGGTCATTTTTTATTAGGCTGACTTAAAGGTGCTTTTCGGACAGTGGGACAAACGACGATCTTCCTCATAGGACTTTAGCAGGTGGGTAAAAAAGGAGAGGGGTCGGACAGCCCCTTTAAGAATTTTGGTTCTTTAGCACTTTGCCGTTTGATGTATGTACTTACTATCTGGGTAACTCGACTAAACTTGTAGTGATATTACAATGTAACTATAATCGTGGTTAGAGTAATAAGGAATTTCAATAAAACGGACAGGACCAAAACGTGAATATTCTGAAGACTCTTGGGGCAAGAGTCTAGAACTACACCTATATTCCCAGAAATGAGGAAAACATTAAGCTTTCAGCCTTGTCCTGGACACGTGCAAATTTAAGTTACAATTATTATAGAGAAAATATGTTTTCTTCGTTCACGGTTTGATCACGTGTCTTCCAAAATGGTTCGAGCAAATTGATTAATTTTATAATATCGCCTATTTCTTTACAACGAGTTGGAATAATATAGTTTGAAATCACGTTGCATTGTGTGATATGGAAATCTAGATTATTATAGCATAAGTTAATGATGATAAGCATCCAACGCTACACAGTGTGATTGAAACCATTTCAGGACATGAAGTGAAATAGACCATGGATTCGATAGGTATTGCATTCTGGGAGACTATACTTCGGTAATGCTAATTACTGATAGGGCGCGAAGCTTGTTCAGGGCATTCGGAGTTAAGTTTTCCCCAAAGGAACGACTACTTCGGTGTTGATTTTTACCCCCTAGGTTTCGACCCTGACCTTTTTCTGTTCCATAATTACCAATGGTACCAGAGTGCCAGGAGCAGAATGGTACTTTATTCTTGAACTGGCGTCAAATACACGTGAATGGGAAGTTTCTGGGTTTGGGATAGGTCAGATACTTTGACGTTAGCAACTTTTACGTCACATGGTAACAGGGTTCGAGTCCAAAAAAACCCACTGGTTTTATTGGGTTTTACCCATCATGGTAGCAATATAAATAATAAATCAACGATAATGTTGCGTATATTTTTTTCAAGATTCTGGACGAAGGCTTATTGGGATAAACTTATATATAGTATGATGGGTGTACCTTTTGAAACAATCTCTGAACATGACCGTATTTAGTTCGTAATAAGATTGACATTTAAGTGGCAAAAGGGGTTTCCGATCTAATCTCGCCCTAGAAGCAGAAATGATTTCGCTCGACGTCATAAGAGATACTAGCACTTAAAGGTCGAAAAACAGAGTTTAATAAGGCCTATATGCCTAGAATCGTTCAAGAACTGTATATGAGATTGAATGATTGATCGAGGCTAAATTATACCAATTCGCCCTCGACAACAATCTCTTTTCGCTGTGATTCCATTACCTCCCCCATCTCTCTCTCTCTCTCTCTCTCTCTCTCTCTCTCTCTCTCTCTCTCTCTCTCTCGTTTCTTTATCTCCGATAACTTACGTAACAATCCCTCGCTCCTTAAGATTTATGGGTAATTCTACCACTGCATTTGAATAAAAATAATCTCTAGAAAGTTCTAATGATCGGGCGCTAGAAAGGAATTCATTCCATAAGAAACGTGCGAGAAGATGATCAAAATTCAAGATTTTTGTAGGGTGAAATCAGGAACTCATAAGCTAATGGGAATCATTGTGTACATATTTTTTTTCAACGTATCTAGGCGGGCTATGAGGGAGGAGCTATACTAATCATCATGTATGATACATTTTCATTTACGAATAATTTATCTCACTGCGCATTGAACACTGCACGTTGCTACGTCACAGTCATATGCACTGCTCTTGTGACCTTATTGTGCATGTGCTAGTAATATAAGCAGACGACTAACCAATGAAAGCACATTTAGAATTACCTCAGAATTATGACGCGTGGCTGAGAGCACTCAAGCCCCGCCCATAATACCCGCATAGAAACTAACTGACCATGATGGTGACTTATCATTTGGATGTTTGCGAAAGGAATCAACAGCCTGAACCAAATTATAAAAGCATTGCGTTGTCTTTATAACCTAACAGAAAGTGAGAATGTAAAAAGGGTGCTACCGCCCATCGCACAAACCGAACTACATTTACCATTTCTGCACTACAAAATATACAGGGTGTTTCTTAAAGGTCAGGTCAGAAATTAAGGGGTGATTTTGAGCCGAAAGTGTAATTTCTATGACATTTCGCCGTCAGGGACATGACCATTTTGAAATTAAGATTGGAGTATTTTACGCATGATCCCTTCTTAAATTTAAGAAACTGAAAGATAATGATAATGATAAATTATAAATTAATTATAGAGTCATCCGTAAAACACTCAAATCATAACTCTAAAACAGTGACCCGGACGGCATAATGACATAGATCATCTTCGAATCGAAATCGTCCAAAGGGCATCCCCCTTAATTTCTGATAAACCTTTCGGAAACACCCTGTACACTTTGGTTTGAATGCAAATAAACCGTTTGACAATAACAGGGTTGCCACGGGTCAGGGAATTCAAAAATGGGCCGAAAAGGTCAGGGAATTTTAAAAATTTCAGCAAAGTCAGGGAATTTGATTTTAGTGGGTAAAATTTCTGGGGATAATCCTCTATTGAAAGAGTTATGAAAGTTTTCCCTCATTCTCTACACAGAAAACTATAGAGCAATCCTTAAAAATGTCTAGAATTGTTTTTAAAAAATCTCTTATGCTTTTATTTATAGTTAAAATGTTTCTTAATCATTTTGGTGCAGTAAATACGTTGGAAAACTAAATGTAGAGAGTTTATTTAATTATAAACATTTAAAACGTGCTGTAAACATTTACACATTCGGCCTAAAAAGGTCAGGGAAAACATGGAAAAGTCAGGGAATTTGGTTCTGAAAATTCCGTTGCAACCCTGAATAAACGATTTCGTTTTAAAGCACTTTGGGTTGAACTTTAAAATTGTCTAAAATATTGTTTCAGTTCATTTAGTTCATTTTTAAAATTTTCCCGGTGCATATTTTAAGCACCCAACGTACAATCTGATTTTTTCTTTCCATTGGGATTTCGCAATATTTGATTATAGTACAGGCGTTAGTTCCCCCGCTATCTGCACGAGGCTCAAGAATGTGTTGAACTTTATAACCCCCGCACTCGTTCATGGATGGTACTTGCAAATGGCGAGCCAAAAGCAAACGCTATCGTTGATTGAGATTGCTTGTTGTTTAGCGCACTCACTCTATTTTCAGAGCTTGTAAAACGCTTTTTTTTTGCATAACCAAAACTATAAAGTTCCCCCTTTCTCCCCCCATCCAATGTTTTAAAGGAATAGAGAATCTTCCAGACTGAGAAAAGTGCGTGTTTTATGATGGAATTCATAAACGCAACGCAATTTGGTACAGGCGAAGGCAGGGCGTCGCAAACGTCCCTGCCTTCGCCTGTACTAAATTGCGTTGCGTCCGACGTTTATGAATTCCACCTTTAGTCTATAAACACAGTTTGTAAATCGCCATTCTCGGACCTTTGCTGAATGTATAGAGTTGAAATGGCAATGCGCGTCGTTTGATTTGAACTTGGAGGAGAGAAGGATGGAGTGGCAAGCCCCATACCTATAACGGTGCCTCAGTACCCCCACCTATGGCATTGAAGTCCTCAGCGTTTCGGTAGGGTCGTACTACGGAAACGTTGATGATGCCCCATAGTTCTCATACGAATACAATGGCGCTACGCGGCAGCACTTAACAATTGCCTACCAGTGTGCACGAGGTACGCTGGGAGACTTCCATCGCCGCAGGTTGCCCATCATCATTTCTACTCCATCTTACCTCTTTTCTCCCTGA
The DNA here is from genome assembly GCF_054372755.1 of Phalangium opilio. Taxonomy (NCBI): domain Eukaryota; kingdom Metazoa; phylum Arthropoda; class Arachnida; order Opiliones; family Phalangiidae; genus Phalangium; species Phalangium opilio. The sequence continues at coordinate 5,375,087 of NW_028324226.1, forward strand.
TATGAAAAAAAGTGTTACGAGATTCGTATCAACTTTTAAATATAGGTCAGTAGACATAAATTAGTAAAAGATATTAAAGAAAAAGGTGTATACCACATGGTAGTTCTAAGTCAATATTGGCCTTCAAATAATAGACCATTTCGATGTAACTAAGAAGGAAGGACACGGGGGGGGGAGGTAAAACTCCGCCTTCCATCTCGCTTTTTAGCGCCTGCGCTGTTGTCATTTTGTATCATGAGAGTGCGCAGAGACGGCATCGTATCAACCCCCTTGTATGTCCCTATACCAAAAGTATATAGATATAAAACCAAAAAGTACATTTCATTAACAGTTCTCTGCCTTTGGCTGTAGACGACATGTAAACTGAGAAGCAAACTACCCCCTACACAAACTAAAGAATAAGGGAAAAGCTTCTTGACGTCATAGGTTTATAGAAAGTAGTACATGATTCTGGCGATCCAAACGTTACTTTTTGATACTAGAGCTAGCACCTACTACTTTATGAGCCTCATACGCAGAGGGGGGTTGACACTTTTCTGGGATAAAGGAGGACTTCTCATATTACAAAGCGCGAGCAAGTTTCAAAGAAGTGTAGTTTTTGTTTTCATAACTATTTACTTTTGAGAGTAGTCCACCCCCTTTTTTACGTCGAAAAGGTCTATTACTCTCAACTGTCTCTAGGAATCTGTAGTCTAAGGACTTTGTTTAACACAGAATATAAAATCATATTTTCACCAAACATTTAAGTCATATAGACCAAAGCCAAATATGAAAATTGTTCAAAATAAAATGTTCTTTGAATTCCAAAACAACTTCGTATGGAAAGATGTGTCGTATATTTATAGTTGGGCGGAAGATACGTTGGAACTTCCAAATAAGAAACACTGTTGTATGGTAAACAATGCGCCACATCATTTCGCCGAACCCCACAAAGGCTTTACTTGAAAAATAGTTTTCGATAGAGTTCTTTATGCCTTTAAAAAATCTAGAGTGTTCTAGGAAAGAAAGAATCCAGTGATTCATTTCAACGAGATTCTTGTTTACATTTTTATGACTTGATAGATAAGGGGGAATTATTTTTTTAAATGACCTCTGTTGGGGTGGGCTCGGGATTTATACAATAAAACACTTTTAACAATTAGATTTGATTACTAGGTCGTTCTAGATTATCATAATGCCTTGTAAATACGGGGAGTCGAATATTCCAATTGCTGGCAACATTTACGCAGTGTTTTAGTTTCTGATATTGTCTTTTAAACCAAGTTTAGTTTTTTTCCACTGAATATTGAACTGTGGCGCTGTCTTATCCCTTCTCCCGCTAGCAGATCGCTTAGTTATCTTTCAGCGTTCAAATATTATACAGGGTGTTTCTGATAAGGCTGCCATAGATTAAGGAGCATGTTCTTAGGTCGATTTTGTTCTATGACATTTTTCCCAAAGGGCCACTGTTTTCGAGTTAAGAATAGATTGGAGTACTTTACGGATCCAATCATAACTTGAAAACAGTGACCAAAGACGGCAAAATGCCATAGAAATTACATTTTAGACTCCAAATCGCCCAATGAACATCCCCCTTAATTTAAGTCAGGCTTATCAGAAACACCCTGTATGTAAATACGTGTCAATACAGCGAAGAATGATTAAGCGTGGAGTGGAAAATTTGGCTTTATTTATTTTAAGAGCAAGAATGGTGTTGGAATTAGACTCGTGTAAAATGTGCTGGTTAAAATACAAATATTAAAACAAAGATTAAGTATTGATAATTTTAGACTATTTTAATTCAATATTCACTGTGGAATGGAATGAATTAATTTATGATTGTTCTTGTAAAGTTCGTTTCCTACTTATGAAATCACGTGCAATGTTTTTTTTTAAATGTTTGCGACAACTTACTCTTGAGATAAGCGATTATTACCAGGCTCTAAAATCTAAATTTCTTTTATATTCTCTCATACACTGCTTACTTCGTTTTTTTTCTTGTTATTTACAATTTTTTTCCCCTGGCTGCTGTATAGGGACGGGTATTTACTATTTTGGTTAGAAAACGACAAAATGTGTACAAAATTAATATACGTATATATTGGTATTAAGTGGAAAAGGAAAATCGTCGGTTTTTTCACGTTTTAATAATAAAAAAATCTCAAGAGGCGATTGCTAGAATCAATGAAATAATTTAATAGATTACAAAGTTAAGTTGTTGAAGCTAGAATAGCTATTTTGGGGTCGGGTCAAATCTGATAAGGTCGCTAACGCAGTTTCTCAGTGATATGAGGTGCATTCTAGGCAATTTCTATCTTATCTATACAGGGTATAAACCTTCGTCAGTTGAGATACTTGTCCAAAGGAGTTGGTGTTGTTATGCATGGATAATTTCTACTGAATTTTACGGGCCCTGGTAGAAAAGTGTTTTAAATGAGTAGTTGCAAGAACGATAATTCATGCTTTATTCAAAATTTCGTTGATAAAAACTAAATTGGGGAGTCCATGTAAAATTAGAGTTTAAGTAACACTTAAAATCTTATACGCTGGAATCTGGACTCTAACTTCTGGATCTCATTGTTTCAATTTTCCCGAAACTGCGAACGTCCGACGTACATTTTCGGTTGATTTGCTTAACATTTTTATAGCGAGCGTTTGCGATCTCTAGAGTGTGGTGTACTCCTGTAAACTAAGCTTCTGGGCGACAAAGTTTATGGGAATAAGTCTCTTCGATGTAATTAAGAGGGAAACATACGTGGGTAAAACTCAGCCTCCGCTCTAGGCGCTTTGGGTCCAGACATAGTCCAGAGAGACGCCTACAGGTCAACCCACTTGTATGTCTCGATACTGAGGGTTGCCTACCACCTTTCTTATATCGAAGAGGCTTTTACGACACATGTTGGAGCCATCCCCAAAGCGTCGACTGCCCCGTGTGCGCCGGAGGTGACTTGACCTCTAATACACTTCCGTAACCTCCCAAGTATACATCATTTCCTTCAAATGATTATTCACATCCTGAATCCAATCCTGGCGGCGGCGGCTTCTCTCTCAACTTGCCTTGAAACCATTCAATTATAAAGTACCTTAAACTGTCTATTACCAGAAGGGGATAACAGAAGAAGGATGACACTCTGTATCCTGTTAATACTTTAGTTATGTAACATGATTCTTCCCAGGCGAGGGAGCCCTTTTGTTTGCTCTCCCGCTCATCAAACTTCAGATGGGGTGAATTCTATAACTGTTTGGTACTAAATCCTCAGCAATTAATCCACAAACCTTGATTGTCTTGACGTGGGACAAAAATCCACAAGCGTATGCGCCTTGGTTAGCAAATAGTTAAGCGCTAATAGAGTAATGATGTGGGAACTATTTATCGCGTATGTGATTCGGTTTAGTAACCTTGCTCCAAATGTAAAATGATGTTGGGAAGAATCATGTTACCATTACGCCGCTTTATGCTACACTTCTCTCGAAGAGAAGTATTATATACTTCTGCTATTATGGAATTACTCATTTTCAACTCAAGTTTCGTAATCTCAACATTGTTCGAATTAAAATGAATCACGTTTTTGGCAGATGCTAAAATTCTGCAATCGAAACCACAGAGTTACACAAAGTATTTTTAACTCTCTCTCTATACCTCTCCTTATGTAATAATATTGATAATTACGTTGAACGATCGATCTCCACTCGTAAAGGTTATCAAGGAACGAATGTATTATCTTGGAGGAGATATTTTATTACTGGAGCGGTATCCACTACAGCGGTAACACGGGTTCATCAAAGTGGGTACCCCCTTTGGACAAATTGTTCCTAAGCGTAGTCCAAGATTCATAGATCCAGCAGATTGTAGCGCCTCCATATACCCAGTTTCAGGCCCTCTTCGCTAGTACAAGGGTTTAGCTTACAGGTGGCGGTACTGTATTACGCACCAACCCAAACGTAAACGCACTCCTCGTTACAGAGTGCCAACTCTACCACTCCATCTCTCTAAGTTCATTCCTCCAAGGTATTTATTAGAAAAGATGTTCATTTTTGATTTGAGAAATTCTTTATTCTCGAGTACCTTTTGGGCACTTGAAAAAACCTAATGATTACGTCAAACTATGAACTTTATCTGTGATTTTTTTTATATTTAAGTTTTATCTCAGTGACTTTGCTATCAAAGATGTCAGTTAGGTAGCTCCCGAATTATTGTTTCTTTAAAAGAATTTGGACTTTTTCCAATTTTAATTTTTAGCTTCACCTCGGTGTGGATTTTAGTTTCTTGACAACCCTGTTAGTTCACCTTGACAGTATTTCTTTTCTATTATTACTAGCTTCAAAGGCATCATGCGTTGCCCGTCTGGGCATTTGATTACTTCTTGGGATGCCATTTTAAAAGATGTATGAAATCGAAACCCTAAAGCCATAAGGACTGTCTATTAGAATTGTTATTTGAAATACGTCAGAGGCACGTGACCGGGGAGAGGCGTGGTTCAAAGAAGCTTAGTTCGTTTTATTTCGAGAACTACCGCTTCCCGGAATTGGCGCTGGAATCTCGCAAAAAACAATGAATAGGTGTCCAGTCCCACTATATGTGGAGTCTTTGTATCTTGTTGTCACGTGGTGTCTGTGACGCATTTCAAATAATTTTACCCGCCCGCCATGCCCTATTTACAGTCCCTTTAAATATTATTGAAATCTGTTGAAACGCGCAGACATTACTTCATAAAGAAGATTTTTTTACATTATTGATAACCATTTTAAAATATGGCGGCTAAAACCTACGCTTCAAACAATTAAGGAGTTTAATTCGAATTTTGCCGAACTCCAAAGCCGAATTTAAAGTGAGATACAGACTGAGTTCCAAACTCCTAATTGATTAACTCTTGTTTAAACTTATCTGGATATGACTCAAGGGACGAGGAACGAAATTGTTCCTCCAAGTTAAGGGATAATGAATGAAAAGTTTCCTGGGAATGAGCAAAGGGATAATGAATGAAACGTTTCCTGGGAATGAGTAAAGAAATAATGAATGAAAAGTTTCGCAGAATGAGCAAAGGGAAATGAATGAAAAGTTTCGCAGAATAAGCAAAGGGATAATGAATGAAAAGTTTCCTGGGAATGAGTAAAGGGCTAATGAATAAAAAGTTTCGCAAAATGTTCAAAGGGATAATGAATGAAAAGTTTCACAGAATGAGTAAAGGGATAATGAATTAAATGTTTCACAGAATAAACAAAGGGATAATGAATGAATAGTTTCGCAGAATGAGTTGAAGTTTTTTTAAGAAATTGATAAAGGTAAAATGAAGGTAATATAACTTCTCGGCATAAGAAAAGCCATATTGAAATGAAATTTCGAGAAATTGAAGGAATAAAGACACGAAAATTTAAAGCTGGCTTTTTCTTTTAAAAAAAGGAAAAATAAGAAAAAACTTTTACTTGGGATCCCTTAAAATAAATAAGATGGGATATTTTAATAGAATAATCAGGAGGTGACAGCAACGGTAGTAACGTAAGCCTTGACGCGACAAACAGTATTCGTGACGTAGGCTAAACTTTAAACAAGCAGGCTGGATACATGTACATGATGGTAAGTTCAAATAGAGTGGAGCCAAGATCAAGGTAATCGCTTTTTTAACTATTATTTTTAAGGTTAAAACATTTTTTAGGAGTAACAAAGAGTGAATATTCCAATTCTTCGTATCTAAATACATAAATTAAACTAGTTTTAAACTTAAAATAAGGAAAGAAATTTGGTGTGAGGATAACCCTTTAATGAAGATGAAATAAAATGAAACTTCTAGGAATGAATTAAAAAAAACATTAATAGGGCCTTTTAGGTCTTAACCATCTTGTTTAGTAACATTTTCAAATCTTATTTCTTCAGTTCTAATTATCTTTGAAGACCTACTTTATGACGTACTTCATCAAACTTCTAATAAAATTGAGGTCTTCGAATGATAATTTTTAATGCATTGAAAATCGCTCTTATCTTTGTTTTCAAATTACTTTAAAGGCGATTAAATTTATACACAGTTTAATATATAAATCTTCTGTTGTAAAAATATTGTGGATATGCCTCCATCTCTGTTGTATAATTTTGATTAAACCTAGATTTACAAAACTGGGGGATCTGCTGTATTTATTAATTAGATTGGTAGATTTTGAAAACTTTTAAATGAACGCGCTATAAACATGATTTTAATTAATGATTATGAGCCTTTGTGATGTAATTATTTGTTATCTACATACCGTTCAATGGTCCATCTCATGATAACAATGTGGTTAGCCACCGAAAGACCTTTTCCACGTAAAAAAGGGGTAGGTAACCCTCAGTATCGGGACATACAAGGGGCTTGACCCATAGGCGTTTCTGGGCACTCTCATGATGCAAAAAGACTACAGCGCAGGCGCTAAAAAGCGAGATGGAAGGCAAAGTTTTACCCCGTGTTTTTCCCCACTAGTTACATCGAAATGGTCTATTTCAGCCTCGACATTTGAAAGGGGTCTATTCCGGTGTAAACTATCCAGAAGAGCGGTCATACCCATACCCCTATCCCTTTGCCGAGGAACCGTTCACTTAGCATAGTTGGTGTAAACACTGTACCTTTGACTGTACTAAAAGGATTACCTGTAATATTTGCAAGACGTACCCTTGACTTCCACTCTATAATCAAGTGTACATGAAATCTGAGATAAAGAATGGTTAGCCCCTCGCACTTAGCTTCGAGATTGTTATTATGCACGAGATTAAGTTGACCTATGACCACACTATTTATTACGAGGGGCTGATCACTGTCAAAATGCCTGTGCACCGATTACGGAATGCGTGTAATCATAAGTTTATATAAGATATGTTCCATAAGTATGACACTTCCTATACTTTGTAATGCTAGAGACTTACTGAAAGCTAGTTCTAGAACGACGCGAGAATTGACTACACTTGGTCTTGCAGTCCATCTCAATATATAGTCTGTACTAAGCCTTTGACAGCAGCGAATCACCAGGCGTCGCTTCGCTTTTCAAGAATCTATGACGTTTCACCCACGTCACTATATGACAAGCTCTCGGTAACCAAAGACGAACTTATGGAACATATCTTATGAACTTATGGTGTAATAATTTTAGCACTGTCAGGGGTAGGGCTTTTAAAGATTACAGTCATGTACACCGATTACAGTGAGTGACCGACCCCTCGATTTCTTATTCATAATTAAATACCGTAATATTTTATAATGATTGCAAGGAAAATATTGAGGTGTTTTTTAAAGTATGAATCACTTTTCTTTGAGTGGCGCGTTTCAAATTTTAAGGAAAGCTTTTAAATTGAAATCGTTTTATGAATCATAGTTGACAAAACACGACAATTTTGTCAGTAATTTAGAATTCCAAACTCATCTCACTTATTGCACTAATATTTTGTTTTCAAACCTATTCCGTTTATTTCGTATTGAAAAAATATATGAAACGTATTCGAAGGTTATCGGCAATCTTAGTAATAATCGAATATTGGCAATCGTAAAGATACCTTTGAAAAAAATAATACCGTCCGATTCTCAGCCTTGAAGTAAAATTTCCACTTTTAAAATCAAAATCTTATCTTTTTACATAAAAATATGACTTCTATTGTTCGCTTTTCAAGTTAAAGGAAAAGTTTAGGTAACATAACATTATACCTTAAAAGAACAGCCTTTTTCTAAATATAAAAGGAATTAAATATTAAAAGAAATGAATGATCTCTTATTACAATATGATAATTAGTATTTAATTAGTCTTGAAAACAATCAAGGACTACTGCGATATCCGCCATTGGTTTAGTGGCGTCTGTTAAATCGAACCACATAACCCTTACGCCTTACCTCTCTCAGCCTCCGAGAATTCAACAAATCCCGTGGTGGTAAGAGGTTCAGTTTAGCAGACGCCACTAAACAATGGCGGATGGCCCAGTAGCAGGGTGGGAAATAAGGAATTTGTTTAAACTGGACATTGGACCAGCGACCCCTCGGGCCTGGAATAATTAAACTGGTCCATGACCACTGACCAGGGCGCGTCGTCTGCTAAATTGAAGAAGTGGATAATTAAAATATATTAGCTTATGTCTGGGCTCTGGAAACCCTTGAATTTTCTTAGAGGTCCTGTGGACCACTGACCCCCCTCCGATTTAATTTTTAAACTGGTCATTTGCCCTGTACCACCGCCTTATTTCCCACGCTGCCCAGTAGTCCTTGATTGTTTTTAAGACTAATTAAATGCTAATTATTTTGTAATAACAGATCATTTACTTATTTAAATATTTTTCCTTTTATATTTAGGAAAAGGCCGTTAGTTATAATGTTATGTTACCTGAACTTTTCCTTTAATATGTACCATAATGGCAAATTATTAGGTATGCGATACAAAGAATACTATATCATTTCAACGGCTTCAAAATAGGAAAAAATTAAATATATAGTCATTTTAAACAATCTAAAAGGAAATCTTACAAAAATATATTATGCCGTTTAATAGTGACGTAATGACAGTTTTTATCACTTTTTATATACGATTTACTCTATATTTTTGTTAAAAATAATGAATCGTGAATAATAAATTGGTCGATAGTTGTGCTGTCATGAAGTTGGTTAAAATTCAAAAGCAGTTAAATTACCCAGTCATATATTTTTGCAATTATTATTATTAAATATTTTTTTTTCGAATAATTAATATACATATGAAACGTCACGTGGGCCGTGGCAGCCGGTTAGGCTTATCAGTGATCAACTTCGTCAGTATGTTATCTTCCCATAGGTCTTAATACAGTTAAAGGCAAGTAGCTGCCGATTCCCTATAAATTAAAATCCCCCACTTATTAGTGTGCGTAGCAATTACTAAAATCAATAACAGTGTATCCTATTCCTTATTAACATATTTAATTGGTTTTTAAACGATTTTAATTATTTGTTATTATTTCTTTTAGAAATCCAATTTATTTGTAACCATTTCCTTTAATTTTTTTAAAATGAAAAAGTCATTAAAAATCGTAATTCACTGTATCAAAACTGAGCAACGTGATTGGTTGTTGCTTGACAGAATTATAGATGTCGCTAGGTAGTTGTTTATTATTCATCCTTTATTTCTAGGCGGGAACCTTTAACGTGAACGCGTTGCGTCATTTGGTATTCTCATTCTCATGATCCGGCATCCCGCGCCTCCAAGCTTAAAAACCAAGCCCTTAGCCAAGGGCAAGGCAGCCAAGAGCCTGAACTGGCTAAACCATACTTCAAAGGCAGTTTGTGTTGGCGGCTGGAGCTACAAAGTACAAACGCGTTATCGGCGCTGCAGGAAGGGAAGGCCTAGATCGGGGGTGACGGAAAATTTTCTCTCCATCTCTCATCATATTATTCACTTCCGAGTTCAACACTACGGATATTCGAAAAAGAAGAATTTCTTCAGTGGAATTACTGCTCTTAAATAAAAACCGGTCGGTCCTTGACTCCTTTAGGTAAAAAGCTACGTAAGAAAAAAGCGTCGTGGACTTCTTCTTATTGAACCTTAGGGTGTGCAGCCTAGTTCATTTCATTTCCAAGGTTGTGTTTATTTTTATCAAGAAAAGAATTCCCGCTTTGACATTTAAGTGTTTGCGTTTTTATTTAATACTAATTTATCAAGAAGAAATAAATATTGGGCTCTAATTACGGTAAGTTTATCATTTAATTTAATTTTTAAAACAATAAATAAAGTAAATGTTTCTCGTTAGCAAAACCATGCCAACTACCCATCCTCCGTCGTCAAAAAATGGTTGTAACTGGCCAGAAAATGTTGGAATTTTAGCCCTTGAAGTATATTTCCCATCTTATTATGTGGATCAAAGGGAATTGGAGAAATTTGACGGAGTTTCTGAGGGTAAATACACGATAGGATTAGGTCAGAAAGGAATGGGATTCTGCTCGGACGTTGAAGACATCCATTCTCTGTGTTTAACCGTGACGCAAAAACTGGTTCAAAGCGCCGGTATTGGTTATGAGGAGATTGGACGATTAGAAGTGGGGACTGAAACTGTTATTGATAAGTCCAAGAGCGTCAAAACAGTTTTGATGCAATTATTCCAAGAAAGTGGAAATTCCGATGTTGAAGGAATCGATACGACTAACGCGTGTTATGGTGGAACTTCAGCTTTGATGAATTCTGTAGCTTGGGTTGAATCTAGCGCTTGGGATGGTAAGTTGCGTTTGATTTCGTTTAATACAGGGTTCATACAAACCTGGAAAACAGGGAAAACCTGGAAAAATCAGGGAAATAAATAGTTGGCAAAAACCTCAGGGAAATTTAGAATTTTTAATAAAATTCAGGGAAATCAGGGAAATTTGCGTCAAACAGGGGCCGAGTAATTGAGCAAAATGTTCAAAAAACAAACCCTTCATAGGATTAACATTACACTATACTTTGGAGGCACATAACTCTGGTTCTACTAGAGATACGGGGATGTCCTTTGAGTATGTTATATTCCTATTTATCCCCCATCTAACCATACTAAAAACGTACGGCTACGACAAACAGGGGCCGAGTAATTAAGCAAAATGTTCATAAACATCCCCTCCATAGGATTAACATTACACTATACTTTGGAGGCTCATAACTCTGGTTCTACTAGAGATACGGGGATGCCCTTAGAGTATATTATAGTCCTATTTATCCCCCATCTAACCATACTAAAAACGTACGGCTACGACAATCAGGGGCCGAGTAATTAAGCAAAATGTTCATAAACATACCCTCCATAGGATTAACATTACACTATACTTTGGGGGCTCATAATTCTGGTTATATTAGAGATACGGGGATGCCCTTTGAGTATATTATAGTCCTATTTATCCCCCATCCAACCATACTAAAAACGTACGGCTAAGACAAACAGGGGCCGAGTAATTAAGCAAAATGTTTGTGAACATACCCTCCATAGGATTAACATTACACTATACTTTGGTGGCTCATAACTCTGGTTCTACTAGAGATACGGGGATGTCCTTTGAGTATGTTATAGTCCTATTCCTCCCCCCCCTCCTTCTTTAACATTTGCTCCATAGGATACTCCATATAGGGGAAAACCTGAAAAACTCTGGGACGTATATGGGGAAAAACCTAGAAATCTCAGGGAAATTTGTTTTCCAAAAGTTGTATGAACCCTGTTAAATAGCGTTTAATAAACCTTTGGGTTAAGTTTATTTTACCCATAGGACGTTACGCGCTAGTTGTTGCTGGTGATATTGCAATTTACGCTTCGGGAAATGCCAGACCAACGGGAGGTTGTGGGGCTGTAGCCATGCTTATTGGTCCAAATGCGCCATTGGTTTTTGACAGAGGTATATATTTATTATTTTTAATACATTTTGTTTATTTCAAAACTAAATTAGTCCCAATTTTTCCTCTTCAGGAGTTCGTGCTAGTTTTATGACTCATGTTTATGACTTTTACAAACCTGATTTGAGTTCGGAATACCCGACTGTTGATGGAAAATTGTCTGTTTCCTGTTATTTTCGCGCGTTAGATAAGTGTTACGAAGGTTATAGGAGGAAAGCCGCCGCCGCTTTTGGAAAAGGTAAACAAAAAAATGAAATTAATTATTTAAAGTTTTTCTTCATTTTTTCCTATCTCATTAATAGTCTGAGGTTTTTAAGGTTTCAAAGAGTGGGATTAAATAAGCAATGTTGATTTGAATTTTGACGTAATATTAATTTATTAGGTCGTGGAAATAAGATTAAATTTGAATATTGGTATAAGATTTCATTGAAATAAGATTAAATTTTAATATTGGTATAAGATTTCTTTGAAATATCAATATTTGCGTCGATATTCGTAGAAATATCTATATTTGCGTCGATATTTATAGAAATATCAATGTTTGCGTCGATATTCTTTGAAATATCAATGTTTGCGTCGATATTCTTTGAAATATCAACGTGTGCGTCGATATTCATAGAAATATCAACGTGTGCGTCGATATCCATTGAAATATCAACGTATGCGTCGATATACATTGAAATACCAACGTATGCGTCGATATACATTGAAATACCAACGTATGCGTCGATATACATTGAAATATCAACGTGCGCGTCGATATCCATTGAAATATCAACGTATGCGTCAATATACATTGAAATATCGACGTATGCGTCGATATACATTGAAATATCAACGTGCGCGTCGATATCCATTGAAATATCAACGTATGCGTCAATATACATTGAAATATCGACGTATGCGTCGATATACATTGAAATATCAACGTATGCGTCGATATACATTGAAATATCAACGTGCGCGTCGATATCCATTGAAATATCAACGTATGCGTCAATATACATTGAAATATCGACGTATGCGTCGATATACATTGAAATATCAACGTGCGCGTCGATATCCATTGAAATATCAACGTATGCGTCAATATACATTGAAATATCGACGTATGCGTCGATATACATTGAAATATCAACGTGCGCGTCGATATCCATTGAAATATCAACGTATGCGTCAATATACATTGAAATATTGACGTATGCGTCGATATACATTGAAATATCAACGTATGCGTCGATATACATTGAAATATCAACGTATGCGTCGATATACATTGAAATATCAACGTATGCGTCGATATACATTGAAATATCAACGTGTGCGTCGATATACATTGAAATATCGATGTATGCGTCGATATCCATCGAAATGTCAATGTTTGCATTGATATCCATTGAAATATCAACGTTTGCGTCGATATCCATTGAAATATCAACGTGTGCGTCGATATCCATTGAAATATCAACGTTTGCGTCGATATCCATTGAAATATAAATGTTTTGCGTCGATATCCATTGAAATATAAATGTTTTGCGTCGATATCCATTGAAATATCATTGATTTGGGTCTAAATTAGTTTATATTATTATTTATTCGTACAGAAAAAATTACAATGGAGGACTTTGACGCCATTCTTTTTCACACCCCTTATTGCAAATTGGTGCAAAAATCCCTTGCCAGGTTATTGCTCTCTGACTTGCTAAGTGACCCTCATCCCAATATGGAAATCAAATACAAAGGACTTCAAAATTATAGGTACCGTATATGAATTGTTTATTTTGTTTCCCTATAACCATCCAAAACCCGTCGTCCCCAATTACATATTTGCGTAATAAAATGAAGGTATCGCGATCCATAATTGAACAACTGTTCAAACAAAGTGCATTTATACATTACCTGGTAAAGGTTTTTATTGGATAATTAATAGGATCATAAGTTTATAAGTGATATATTCCATAAGTATGACACTACCTATACTTTATAATATAAATCAAAAGTCCTGACTGACTGACTGATAATCAACGCCCAGCCCAAACCGCTTGCCCTAGAAGGCTGAAAATTTGCACGAACGTTACTTATAAGTAGTAGGCGCGTACTAAGAAAGATTTTTCCAATCCGCCGCCATCTTAAAAAATGGCGACCAGAAATGTAAAACATCTTCTCTATGCAACAAATTCCGCGCGTTTCAAACGATTTCGCAAATATTTAGTACACTGGTTTCCTTTGACCTATAGGCGGGTTGAATGATCTTTCGGGTTCGATTTGTCGCCATCTTTTTAAATGGCGGCCAAAAACTTAAAAACCCTTCTTTATGGAATGTCCGCGTGAAAAGTAATAAAAAATGCATCCCGACGGGCTGACGGGCAACGCCGAGTGCCGTCGCTCCTATAGGCGGGTTGAATGGTCTTTCGGGGTCGATTTGTTGCCATCTTTTTAAATGGCGGCCAAAATTTTAAAAACCCTTCTTTATGTAATAAAAAATGTAATAAAAAATGTCACGACGGGCTGACGGGCAACGCCGAGTGCCTTCGCTCCTAGGGTGCTACAAAAATATTAGTCATCAGTAAAATCTACCCATTCTTTATATCATTTTGATGGAAGTTCGCGACGCCACGGGTTACAGCTAGTACATTTATAATGCTTGACACTCGCTGAGAGTTAGTTAGCAAGAATTGACTTTTTTTGCAGTCCATCTTCCTATTTAGTCTGTACTAAGCCTTTGACCGCGCCTAGTCACCAGGTGTCGCTTTACCTCGAATCTATGACCTACGTTGTCACTTCATGACAAGCTCCAGTTTTGTAACCAGTGACAAACTTATGGTGAACATATCTTATGAACTTATGATAGGAATAAACATTTCCCTAAAGGGCTTTCACATCTCTAAGAGGAAAGTTCGTGGGTTTTTTTATTTTGACTTATTTCCTCAAGGTTAACATTTAATCACGGTGATTAGTTTATTTATTTATTTATTGACATTTATTTTAAGCGCCACCATATAATATTTTCTGATATTAACATGCATAATACGACCCTTATTTTATCCCTGAGATTTATAATTATAAATGATTAATTGGAATTTTAAATTAATATTGGCGTATTGCCTATAAATTAGAACATTAAAGGATAAGTTCAGGCAACATAACATCAAGAAGTGATATCTAGTTTATTAGGGAGAAGGTATAAATTCGCCACATTTCTAGCTTTATCTCCAGTCCAAACGTACATAGGTCCGGAGTTAATCCCCTCCTATAAATTACAACCAGCATCTCATTGGTTCTTGAAAAGTCACGTCAGCGCGACGCGAATGACGAAAATTACGTATTTTTCGACTGAGGAGAGGCGAAATAGCCCGGCCTCCTTTTACGTCCCCCCCCCCTTGTATTTTGAAAGGGGGGACTGGGACTATGGCGCGTGAATACAAAGGCATCTTATACCTTCTCCCTAATAAACTAGATATCACTTCTTGATAACATTATACCTTAAAAGAACGGCCTTTTTCTAAGTATAAAAGGAAAATAAATTAAAAATAAATAAATGATCTCTTATTGCAAAATTATTAATATTTAATTAGTCTTAAAAATAATCATGGACTACTGCGCCATCCGAAATTTATTTAGTGGCGTCTGCTAAATCGAATCACCTAACCCCACTGGATTGGTTGAATTCTCACATACTGTGAGAGGTAAGGGTTCTGGCTAGCAGACGCCACTAAACCAATGGCGGATGGCGCAGTAGTCCTTGATTGTTTTTAAGACTAATTAAATGCTAACTATTTAGTAATAAGAGATCATTTATTCATATATTTTTCCTTTTATATTTAGTAAAGGGCCGTTCTTTTAAGGTATAATGTTACGTTACCTGAACTTTTCCTTTAAAGTTTTTAAGAAAATTATTTATTATCTGTTATTCAAATAATTAACGAGTTGGCAAGCTTTTCCTAACAAATATAGTTAAGTTGGAGGTTTAAACTGTTTAAAACAGTTTTAGTTTGTTTTGGAAAGTTAATGAATTTGAATTTTAAATTGACATAGGGGTGTTGCCTAAAAAATTTGAATATTATAAGAAAATTATTTATCCATTATTCTTATTTAGTTTTTTAATTAAGTAAGAAGTTGACAAGCTTTTCCTAATGAATATTGTGATACTAGTCTAGAGGTTTAATGCAGTTGGGACAAAATATCATAGAACATATTTGATTCAAATTCCACCTTTCCGTCCTAAATAATATTTTGCAATCTATTATTTGAAGAGCAAAAAAAAAAAGGCTCCCAGCATAAGTTAATAAGATATATTCCATAAGTATGACACCACCTATACTTCGTAATGCTAGAGTTAGTTCGAGAACGACAAGCGAGAATTGAATGGCTTCACTCAGTTAATTTTGCAGAATTTCCATCTTCCTACTTAGTCTGTACTAAGCCTTTGACAGCGTCTCACCAGGCGACTGTACTAAGCCTTTGACAGCGTCTCACCAGGCGACTGTACTAAGCCTTTGACAGCGTCTCACCAGGCGACTGTACTGAGCCTTTGACAGCGTCTCACCAGGCGACTGTACTAAGCCTTTGACAGCGTCTCACCAGGCGACTGTACTAAGCCTTTGACAGCGTCTCACCAGGCGACTGTACTAAGCCTTTGACAGCGTCTCACCAGGCGACTGTACTAAGCCTTTGACAGCGTCTCACCAGGCGACTGTACTGAGCCTTTGACAGCGTCTCACCAGGCGACTGTACTAAGCCTTTGACAGCGTCTCACCAGGCGACTGTACTAAGCCTTTGACAGCGTCTCACCAGGCGACTGTACTAAGCCTTTGACAGCGTCTCACCAGGCGACTGTACTAAGCCTTTGACAGCGTCTCACCAGGCGACTGTACTAAGCCTTTGACAGCGTCTCGCCAGGCGACTGTACTAAGCCTTTGACAGCGTCTCGCCAGGCGACTGTACTAAGCCTTTGACAGCGTCTCGCCAGGCGACTGTACTGAGCCTTTGACAGCGTCTCACCAGGCGACTGTACTGAGCCTTTGACAGCGTCTCACCAGGCGACTGTACTAAGCCTTTGACAGCGTCTCACCAGGCGACTGTACTAAGCCTTTGACAGCGTCTCACCAGGCGACTGTACTAAGCCTTTGACAGCGTCTCGCCAGGCGACTGTACTAAGCCTTTGACAGCGTCTCGCCAGGCGACTGTACTAAGCCTTTGACAGCGTCTCACCAGGCGACTGTACTAAGCCTTTGACAGCGTCTCACCAGGCGACTGTACTAAGCCTTTGACAGCGTCTCACCAGGCGACTGTACTAAGCCTTTGACAGCGTCTCACCAGGCGACTGTACTAAGCCTTTGACAGCGTCTCACCAGGCGACTGTACTAAGCCTTTGACAGCGTCTCACCAGGCGACTGTACTAAGCCTTTGACAGCGTCTCGCCAGGCGACTGTACTAAGCCTTTGACAGCGTCTCGCCAGGCGACTGTACTAAGCCTTTGACAGCGTCTCACCAGGCGACTGTACTAAGCCTTTGACAGCGTCTCACCAGGCGACTGTACTAAGCCTTTGACAGCGTCTCGCCAGGCGACTGTACTAAGCCTTTGACAGCGTCTCGCCAGGCGACTGTACTAAGCCTTTGACAGCGTCTCGCCAGGCGACTGTACTAAGCCTTTGACAGCGTCTCGCCAGGCGACTGTACTAAGCCTTTGACAGCGTCTCGCCAGGCGACTGTACTAAGCCTTTGACAGCGTCTCACCAGGCGACTGTACTAAGCCTTTGACAGCGTCTCACCAGGCGTCGCTTTATGAGAATCTATGACGTTCACCTACGTCACTTCGTGACAAGCTCTAAGTAGCCACTGACAAACTTATGGAACATATATCTTATGAACTTATGCTCCCAGCCATTTTATAAATACACATCAAGGAAAAATCAAGAATCCACGTCAATAATAGAATAAATTGAAACTATATTTGCAGGGGAGTGACACTGGAAACCACTTATTACGATCGGGATCTCGAAAAACAATTGATATCGGCCAGCAATGATATTTTCCTTAAAAAGACAAAACCAAGTTTGAGTATAGCTACTAACGTAGGAAATACTTACACAGCTTCACTCTACTCCTGTTTGGCGTCGTATTTGGCCAGGTATTTTGATAATAGGACAGTTTTAAAACAACTATTTTGAAATTGAATCTGAAATAATAATATGTAGCGAACAGAAAGAGGATTTAGTCGGAAGGAGAATCGGACTATTTTCTTACGGCTCCGGAAGCGCCGCTACAATGTTTTCTATAAAAGTCGCTGCTCAAACGAATTCTAAATTCTCTCTGCAAAGACTTCAAAAATCTATTAGCGATTTACAAGCTAGATTAGAATCTAGGAAGAAAGTTTCGCCCCAAACGTTTACCGAAATTTTAAAGTTGAGGGAAGAAACTCATCATTTAGGTGCGTTCATTTTAATTTCTTTGGGTTTTGTTTGGGTTTTGATTTTAACCAAAGGTATGTATTTCTTCAGCTCCCTATAAACCACAGGGTAGTACCAGTGATCTCTTCCCTGGGACGTGGTACCTCAAGTCTATTGATGAAATGCATCGTAGGGATTATAACAAAATTCCAGGTTTAGAAATGAATGGCAATGGAAGCTGTCCAAGTCAGTCTAAAAAGGTCGAAAAGCGTTAATAATAGTGATTTTTATTTTTTATAGCAGGGTTCTTATAGACCATAATGTAATTTAGCGCCGCTCTAAACCGACCCCCCCGTCGCGTTTACGCCGCTCTAAACCGACCCCCGTCGCCTTTGCGCCGCTCTTAACCGACCCCCGTCGTCGCCTTTGCGCCGCTCTAAACCGACCCCCCCCCCCCCGTCGTCGCCTGAGCGCCGCTATAACGCAAACCCGACCCCCGTCGTCGCCTTTGCGCCGCTCTAACGCAAAGCCGACCCCCGTCGTCGCCTTTGCGCCGCTCTAAACCGACCCCCGTCGTCGCCTTTGCGCCGCTCTAAACCGACCCCCCCCCGTCGTCGCCTGAGCGCCGCTCTAACCCCGACATCTCCCCCCGGTCGTCGCCTTTGCGCCGCTCTAAACCGACCCCCCCCCCGTCGTCGCCTGAGCGCCGCTCTAAACCGACGCCCCCCCGTCGTCGCCTTTGCGCCGCTCTAAACCGACCCCCCCCCCGTCGCCGTCTTTGCGCCGCTCTAAACCGACCCCCCCCCCCCCCGTCGTCGCCTTTGCGCCCGCTCTAACCCCGACCTCCCCCCGTCGCCGTCTTTGCGCCCGCTCTAAACCGACCCCCCCCCCGTCGTCGCCTTTGCGCCCGCTCTAATGCATACACTATGATATTATGCGGCACGCTCTAAGCAGTTTCTGGTCTATTATGAACCCTGTATTTCAATCCCACAAACTATTAATCTCCCATTGATTTTTCTGCACAGTTAAACCACCATTCAACGGGAGCTTTGTCAACCAATGGCATAAAAAACTGAGTCCATCTTTTGATTAACTTTTCTTATTTAAATTAAGCTATACTAGCCAGATTATAAAAAAATCGAAAACAAATTATTCTTACCACGCAAGTGACCCTTTAATATAGTCACCAGGGGATGGGATGGGATGGGGCCTAAAAAAAAAGAGTTAAAACCTTTTCAAATGATATCACGAAAATAATGCCACCGTAAAATTATTTTACGGATGAAATTTTCTAGGAAAAAATAACAACAATTATTTAATTTTTTTCCTAATCAATCCATAGGGCTTATATATACATATATAAAAATGGGAAAATGAAAATGCTAATTTTTCTCCCATTTCTGTGATACATATATATCTTTTTCTCTCTCAAAACCAGTATTTATCAAATCAAATCAAATTAATATTAAGAACTTAAAAAAATAATTAATAATAAAGGGTAGTTTAGGCTTAGCTTATCAATTCTATTAATTAAACGTTTTGAAGACAACAACAAAAATCGCTATAAAATATATAATACAGAAATACACGAAATACAATTTAAAACAGTTTAAACTGGCTTGGGCATTATACCATAAGAGATAATCACAGCAGAAAAATAATTAATTAATTAATCAACCGTACCGTAATTTATTCAAAAATGAATCTCAATTTCTAAAAAAAAAAAAGGAAATCACGAAGAAAAGCAGTGGTGTGCGAGTCCCGTTTTTTCGGTTTCGAGCCGAGTCCGAGTATCGAAACTAATTTCTTATCGAGTATCGAGCCGAGTATCAAAAATACTTTCGAGTGTCGAGTATTTAGATAGGTCAAATTTTGGTTCTTTCGAGTAATTATCGAGTCTCAAATATTGACTTGTCGAGTAGCAATTTTGTAAATTTCTTGAAAATAACAAAGGTGTTCAATTATCTAATATCTAACTAGTTCAAAAAGATTGCTAGTGATCAATTAAACATTGAACAGGTGATTTTCAAAATAAATGCTCATGAACTCATCGTCTGCTATAGTTGTAAGCCTCGGACTCGAGTATTTGTCGAGTATTTAAGATGTTAAGAAAGCTACTCGAATCTGTCTCGAGTATCTCAATGTGTTGTTATCGAGTATCGAGTCGAGTACTCGGCTCGATACTCGAACCGAGTACTCGAACTTAACGAGTACTCGCACACCCCTGAAGAAAAAAGCATTTAACTTGTGTATCAT
Source organism: Phalangium opilio (assembly GCF_054372755.1). Taxonomy (NCBI): domain Eukaryota; kingdom Metazoa; phylum Arthropoda; class Arachnida; order Opiliones; family Phalangiidae; genus Phalangium; species Phalangium opilio. The sequence goes on from NW_028324226.1 coordinate 5,395,033, forward strand.
CGTACATGACACAAGATATAATATAAATGATAGCTTGGTTTATCAAAGAAACTCAAAATAATTACGCGCATTTTTATATTCCCTCCCCATTTAATTTCATTTTGAAGTCTGTTTAATTTTTTAAGTTAAAGGGCGCTAACGGAGGCTTGCTAAGTAACGGCGCAAGTCCGCGCCATTTTGTTGGTGTAGACATAGAGCTCCCGTAAACCGCTGGTGTCGCCCTTAAAATTGTAAACAAAAATTATAATAGGTGTTTAGGGTTTTCTTTTGGTTGCTCAATTTTTTTAAAAAGGTAAAAGAAAATCATTGATAAAAGTAATTTAATTTAATTTAAGGATGGTTTACTTCAGTTTAAACTTTAAAGACTGCGGATTCTTTAAAATTATTATATAATTATTTAAATATCCTATTTTATATATTTACCAATTATTAATCGTTATTTATTAGTTATATTATTATTATTATTATTATTATTATAATTATTATTAAAAGAAATATCATACTTTACACAAAATTATTGGAGAAATATATATAAGGGATTGTTGGCTAAAAATAGACTAAGAATTATATTGGTAGTACAGGTAGAAACATAAAATAACATATTTTATTTTAATTCCCCTTTTTTTATTTTTTATTTTTTATTTTTTAATTAATCATTATTATGAAAGTCCATTTGGCGTGGGCAGGGATAGATTTAATTTTAGAAGTAGGAATAGAGGACGGAGTAATCTGGGCGCGCGTCAAAGTCCCCCCCCCCCTTCCACGGGACGGAGGGGTATGAAAGAAGAGGCGGAAGGGTCATAGCGACAGAGGTAAAAATGAATTAGCTATTTTTCGGCGTCCCCGTCAGCAACGTCATCAAAACGTAGTTTAAGTGAGCCAATAAGGTAATTTAAACTTTTCGTTACGTGTTGGAGGGAGGGGCTCTATACTGGGTGGTCTATAAGTCGGACTGAAGTAAATACTAACCTTTCTTCGTTCCTACTTCTAAAATTAAATCTATCCCTGGTGTGGGTTTATTCTTGTACACCAAGAATAAATTCATGGCCACTTGTGGGTAAAACAATGAATTGAAATACGTTACAGACACGTGTCCAAAATGGAGAGGCGTGGTTCAAATTTTTTTAGGAAGCCATGGAATCATGTAGTAGTGGTTTCTATTACTACTAATTTAGGGAATTTAGAATTGCCAGCCCCTTTATAAAATTCCACCAAGAAGTGATATCTAGTTTACGAGGGAGAAGGTATAAGATGCCTAAGTATTCGCGCTCCATAGTCCCAGTCCCCCTTTCAAAATACAAGGGGGGACGTAAAAGGAGGCCGGGCTATTTCGCCTCTCCTCATGCAGTCGGGAAATACGTAATTTTCGTCATTCGCGTCGCGCTGACGTGAGTTTTCAAGAACCAATGAGATGCTGGTTGTAATTTAGAGGCAGCGGGGATTAACTCCGGACCTACTATACGTTTGGACTGGAGATAAAGCTGGAAGTGCGGCGAATTTATACCTTCTCCCTAGTAAACTAGATATCACTCCTTGATTCCACTAATCATAATTTATTTGAATAGACTTCAAATAGACAACTGCATTTAGAGGGAATATGTTTTTTTAAACCCAATATTGTGATTTTATTTATGTAGAAATGTATTTTTTTTTCCTCAAGTTAGTTTAGATTCATATTTTTTATCGTAGGACTCAGAAGTTTAATGATTGTATTCCAATATATTTTAATTATATGTTTAGAGAGTATTTAGTTAAATACAGTTGTTAGGGTTAGGAAAAGGTTTACCGCGTGGTTTTGAGTTATTTTTAAAAACGCCGCGCGTTATAAAATGGTGTCAGGGGTAATGTACTTCTCAAAGGTTACCTCGTGTTGTTAACAGTAATAGAACGTTTCTATGGAATTAAAAGGGGAAGCGTGGGGATGCCTTCCATCTCGCTTTCGGCGCCTGCGCGGTATCAAGAGATGCGTAGGGATGCCTTCCATCTCGCTTTTGGCGCCTGCGCGGTATCAATAGATGCGTAGGGTTGCCTAGCTTTTTTTACTGCCAGAATGGTCTATTCAGTGAAAAGTGCAGGTTAAAATAGACCTTTTCGGTGTAAAAAAAGGGGGTAGGCAACTCAGTACGTCTCTGCGCACTCTCATGACACAAAAAGACTACAGCGCAGGCGCCAAAAAGCGAGATGGAAGGCAAAGTTTTACCCCCGTGTCTCTCCCTTTTAGTTACATCGAAATGGTCTGTTGTGGGGTTTAGGATATTAATAAGATTGTTATTTAACATAATTCCATCCGTTAATAAAACAGCCCATCGGTTCCAAAGAGTGGCTTGTCATGAATACATTCATTTCAACCATGAATGTTTTGAATAATACACGTGAACTTCATATGATAGTTAAACGCCACGAACCCTTACGTCAAAAGGGGGATGAATGTGGACCCTTTGACTTAAAGGGGCTCACCAGAGCTGTTGGGGTGAAGTCCCCCCTTAGTTCTGGAGAAAAACACTCTTCTCTATGGCCATAAAGATTGGTTCTACCAAAGAGAGTATAGGGGAGGAGTGGAAAGAGGGGAAAATCTTGTTCCTCTTTTCTACCACGCATCTTCAATGCGCAGTACCGAGGCATTTCCGTTTGAGGCATTAAACGGTATCGTAGGTGGCGCGACTGAGCCGGAAACTCCCTCGTACCACTAGTATAATTTAGGGGCAACATTGTAATTTAGCCTTGTGGAGCGGGGGAGCTTCAAATCCTCCCCTATACTCTCTTTGGTTCTACCGTCTTGGTGGGTGGGTAGCAATATGCTAACCAACAGTGCGATCCCCCCTTCACCCCAACAGCTCCGGCCAGTCCCTTCAATCATACAGTTAGATATTCATGGTTGAAATTAATATATTCGTGTTCTCAGACACTCGAGTGACCAAAGAAAACCTGTATGGATTTTCTACAGCCAAATTTGTAACTTTTAAAGGTGCTATAAAAGTGCAACCGCGACTTTTGGAACCCCTTTAAAGTTTGAAATATCGAATTGTCTGTTTGTCACCTGTACGAAGTTAAGAATTATAAAACGTAATCTTTGAATTTAAGTTTTAAATAAATATTGTGGTTAAATAATAAAAAATAGACGGTACGTGTGTAGCCGTCCAAATTAGGAGGGGGTGTTTAATAATAATAATAATGTAAATTTCTATATTGGTGCGATTGTGCAATCATGATTATGGTAATAATAATTAATATTTGTTAAATCTGGATGAGGAATTATTCAAACGTTTTGCCTGAAACGGAGATGTTGATTGTTGGGTCAAAGGTCAAGAAACAAAGGCGTGAAAATTGTGTGGTGTTATCTGTGTAAAAAAAATGTGTAATCGCCTCCCTGTTTTTCCCAAGCTATGTAATCCCTTATTGAAAAAAATATATATATATATTTTTAAGTAATTTGATATAAGATTATTATGCAAATTACGAGATACATATGTAAGCTTCATATCTGATTTAAAACGTAACTTAATTAATGGGTTTTTTTCTTCTTCTTACATAAAAGTGATGGGGATGTTACGTTTTGACCCATATTGCGTCGCAGCGTCATCATGTCTCACTATTGAATAAAAAGAGATGTTGTTTTATAATCTTTGACGTTGGCTTCAGAAGAGAAGATTCAAATGACCCGGAAATTCGACTTCTACTTCACTCTCATCTCTCTAGTTTATTACACTAAGATCACTGACTTTTTATTAGAGTTTTACTAACAATAATTTGACCCTAGATATTCATCTTTCCAGAAGTGAGATGAGACTAGAAGTATCGAGGTAACCAAATTCTTCACTCGGCGAAAGTGAATATTCTTGATAAGACACCAACGGTTGGCCCTCTAGTGGCGGTTTCTGAATTTCCCCTCCGAAACGTGAGACGCTCGCGGCGGTAGACGGCCGAACTAGAATCAAGGAGCCGCGTCCGTGTTCCGCGGCTTTAGGTTGAGGGGAAGGGGGTAGGAAATTTTTTTGGAACTCGACCAATTTTTTTCTCTCTAGCCTAGGCGCGATTGAAGCGGCGTAAAATCCTCAAATTTGTTCACTAATGCCAGGATCTATTACCAATGCTAGAGCCCTTCACTTCTAGTCTCATCTCACTTCTGATCTTTCCAGTATGGCCTTCTTAAGTATTTTTGGTCGTTTTATTGCAAATACCAAATAGACCTAATCGGCGTGAAAAAGGGAGTAGGCAACCCTCAGTATCGTGACATATAAGGATGTTGATACATGGCCGTCTCTGCGCACTTTCATGATACAAAGACTACAGCACATGCGCCAATCAGCGGGATAGAAGGCAAAGTTTTAACCCCCGTGTTTTCCCACTTAGTTACATCGAAATGGTCTGTTCATTAATATTTTCATTTAAATAAATTTTTTAATGCATATTTTATCGCGATAATTAATCTTCTAAGGTACGCGTGGTTATGATGATGCCACAGTTCCTGGAAATCCCGAAAAATCAGGTATTTTGAAAATGGGTTTGAAATGTCGGGGAGGGGGGAGTCATTTTATTTTTTAAAATACCATGAACTTCATATAATTTATGTTGGTTCGGTATATTTTTCAAGTATTTATAGGCATAAGTGCTATTATAGTTTCGTTTTTAAACCACTACATCCAGCATAAGTTCATAAGATATGTTCCATAAGTTTGTCACTGGTTATTGAGAGCTTGTCATGAAGTGACGTAGGTGGAACGTCATAGATTGTCGTAAAGCGACGCCTGGTGAGGCACTGTCAAAGGCTTAGTACAGACTAAATAGGAAGATGGACCGCAAAACGAACCGAGTGTAGTCAATTCTCGCTTGTCGTTCTCGAGCTGTAAGTCTCTAGCTTTACGAAGTATAGGTAGTGCCATACTTATGGTACATATCTTATAAACTTATGGTCCAGTTGTTATTCAAATAAAAGTGGGAAAATGGTTGAATGAGAAATACTTTAGAAGATCATGGAAAAGCTGGGGAATTTTGAAATAAAATATCTGTGGCAACTCTAAATTACTAATTATCCATGACCAATTTAATTAATAATTGATTGGTATAGCAATAGCATATACATTTCTGCAAGGAGGTACAGTTTTACTACCGTTTCACTTTACACTCCTTGTTTTATCGACTGAAACCTTCGTCTATCGAAACATACATATCTTCATGCTAGTATGTAATGGCCGTCTCTTAGGCGGTTGCTTCTCTGCATAGCTCAGATTTTCTGCGCGTTTTTTATATAACAAATCTAGGCTTCTAGACTTTCAAATCTTGCTCATTTTTAGGAAAATTTCGACTGCTTTAGTTTAAGCGCGTATTATACACTTCTTTTATCAGGTATGGCCAACAATTCTGTGGCTTTTATTTTAGCAAAATAATTAGAAGCCTTTGTCATTATAGATAATTTTCTAACGCTCCCAAAACACCCCATCCAAAAATATGAATTTTGACTACAAGAAACAACGATGGTTTAGTTCATTGGTGCTTTTATTTTGGGCTATCGAAAGAACGCACGCTGTTAATGCCGGTATGAAATTTGAAAAAAGTACAAATTGTGTGTTATCATAAGTTTATAAGATATCCTCCATAAGTAAGACACTATATATATTTCGTAATGCTAGAGACTACTGATAGCTAGTTCTAGAACGACAAGCGAGTATTGACTACACTCGGTGTTGCAGTCCATCTTCCTATTTAGTCTGTACTAATCCTTTGGCAGCGCCTCACCAGGCGTCGCTTTACGAGAATCTATGACCTATCGTCACTTCATGACAAGCTCACAGCAACCAGTGACAAACTTATGGAACAGATCTTATGAACTTATGATGTTATGTATGATACGCTAGTTTTTTGGAAACTGATAGGTCTCGCTCTGACCACGATGCGGTTAAAAACTTGGTTAATCAAATAGGTTATTGTAGAACTAATACTTATTTTTATTGAAAAAAACATTTTACACCATAAGAAACGCATTATAAACTTTCCCATTTACTTGTTCTTACCATAACTTTATAATACTCTCTATAAGTAAGGGTCATATTCGAAAGGATATGCATCCTTTATAAATGGATTGTCAGTGGCCTACTGTAATCTCCATCTCTAATCAAACTTATCTTGTATCAAAGAAAGCTCATGGGCATGAGTGAAACGGTGAAGTTCGTAGCGTTATCGGTGTATTGGGGATGGTCATCGGCATTTCCTTTGAATCCATCCGCCGACTCGTTCCACGCTTAGAGTCACGTGACATTTCCCTATCACTACTGTAGAAAATAGTAACACTACTACTTCAAAATATAGTTCTTGACACGCCCCCTACTTAACGGATTGTACATCCATTTAAAGTTTAATGGGACGCCATCGTTTTCATAGCGAGAAGATTCAAGTAGCTAAGGGTGCTTTAAATTTGTTATTGAAGGGTGCGAATGCGTCATTTTCGACGATACATTTGGCAAAGAATTTGGCGTTTTTACTTCACCTAATTGGCCCACTCCATACCACGATAATTTGGATTGCCTCCTCTACACGTTCGTCGCCAGTCAATCCGAAATTATCGAACTCACTTTTGACGAGTTCGACGTGCAAAAATCTCCCATCGAGTAAGATTGGCGTTAATAGACCATTCCATTAATTCCAGTAGAGAACCAAACACCACAGGGATGGGGCAGATCACCTTCTTGGGATATTTCCCTCGCGTCAAGTAGCGTGGCTAGAGGTAACGCGAGTCGGCTGCTAGCCTCTCACGTGTAGTGAACTCGGGCTCTGTCTGGCGTTACCTCTTGGCGCGAAGGAAATAACCTAAAGGCCTTTTCGGACGATACAAATTTTAAACTCATTTTAGATGAGTCAACTTTAGTTGAGTAAACTAGTTGTGTCGTGTGAACAAAAGTTGAACAAGTTGAATCACCAAATTAGGAATTGATCACTGACCAATTTTTGTTGACTCAACGTTTCGACCTATCTAGTTGAGTCAAAAAATTGTATCGTCTGAACAGCCTACCCCTGATGTGTGTTGGTTTCTCTGTAGTAATTAATGGAATAGTCTAATAGTATTTGCCGTAAAGCCCCGAATTTAACCCTTTTAAATTTACAGTTGCATTTTTGGCGATTTTGTTAAACTATTCCTGCATTTGGAAGAGCCTGCCGTGAACGAGTTAGCTTCTTTTAACAGTTTATTGTGTGGCAAAGTTGCAGATATCGATCAGATTCATTACTCCTCTAAAAATCACCTGATATTCGAGTTTCATTCCGATTGGCAAAGAGGGAATAACACTGGTTTTCGGGGAACATATCGATTCCTGAGTCACGGTATGCATTTTTCACATGCAGTAAATTTCAGTGGATGAAATGAAAGTTCGATGGTTGATTGATTTTCAGATCAGTTTCAAACAAATGGCGACTTGATTCACGGAACTTTGTGCAACTACCAATTTGTCAGCGGTAATGTTAGTTTGAATCGGGGTCGTTTCTACTCTCCTCAGTACCCTAGCACCTATCCTCAACAAGTTCGATGCAGTTACCAGTTTGCTGGCAAGGCCAATGAACGAGTCAAAGTCGTTTTTGAGCAAGTTCAACTGCAAAGAGGAGACATTAGGTATATAGACCCTTAGTTTAACATAAGTTCATATGATATGTCCCATTATAAGTTTGTCACTGGTTACTGAAAGCTTGTCATGAAGTGACGTAGGTTAAAAAGGAAAGAACATTTCTAGGCATTCTTGCTCGAGTACAATGGTGCACTAACCCTTTTCTCGATTGTCCATGGTTCAGTTGTCTTAATAGTCCGGACGTCATAGTGATTCACGATGGCCAGGACACGGCGTCCCCGGTCATCGGACATCTCTGTAACACTAACACATTCGTGGAGCAAGTTTCCACTGGTCCGGATTTATTCATCGAGTTCGTTAGTCGAAGTCATTTTCCCGGCCAGGGTTTTAAAGCTTCCTTCATATTTGAAAAGGAGAATTTCATCCCCGGTCTTACCTTCATTCATTCTGGTAGGAGTAGCTTACTTAGCTAGGACTTGGGCGTTAGGGTAAGCGTTAACAGATATTGGGACTTATTGCAATTTGCAGAGCAAGACGAATACGGTGGTGGGTCGTCACTGTCGACAATACCACCGTTGGGGGCTTTGACCCCTTGTGATCAATGGACGACGAGCGATGTTAGCAAAAATGGAACCATTTCAAGTCCCAATTATCCCGGACCCTATCCGGCCAAGATTCATTGTAGTTATCATTTTTCTGGTAGAGGTAAAGAAAGAGTGCAGATTTTTTTCACCGATTTTGATTTGCATAAACCTGAGGATTACACGGGCAAGGAGTAAGTACGTCTTCAAAGCGATGTAAGGTCTAAATTCAGTGTTTAATTGATGCGTTTATCAGCTGCGACGGCATTGACGTATTGACTGTTTTCGTGACTATTAATGGTCAAAAAGAACGAATAGACAATTTTTGCGGTAGCCGCCTCCCCCCTCCTATTATGTCCAACGGACAGTCCATGGTCGTCGAGTTCAAAGGAGTTCAATCTTCCGCCAATGTTCGTGGATTTCAGGCTGTTTACCGATTTGTAACAGGTAACAAAAACCCACTTTTTATCAGAAGTATATAATACTTCTATTCGAGAGAAGTGTACCAGCACAAAGCGGGGTAAGTGTAACGTCATTCTTCCCAACATCATTTTACATATGGAGCAAGGTTACTAAACCGAATCACAAACGCGACAAATAGTTCCCTCATCATTACTCTATTAGCGTTTAACTATTTGGCAAGACGCGCTTGTGCATTTTTGTCCCACGTCAAGACAATCAAGGTTTGTGGGTTTTTGATGGGAATTTAGTGTCAACTCACCTCTGAAGTTTGATGAGCGGGAAAGCAAACAAAAGGGTGAACCTGGGAAGAATGACGTTACATAACTAAAGTATTAAGAGGATACAGGGTGTCATCCTTCTTCTATTATCCCCTTCTGGTTTTATTCTTATACTTTTCGCCTATCTAAGAATGCAATATTGTAACCTACGTGTAGACTTCGGCATACAATCTGGGATTCAGGATCCAGGCGAAGTTTGTGGTTTTCAATACAATAGTTCCGTCCGAACCAATGGCACCTTTACGTCGCCTAATTGGCCCGGATATTACCCAAGGGACACTGAATGCCATTATTTCTTTTTCGCCCGCCCAGACCAAAGACTTCACATAACATTTGCTTATTTCGACGTCGAAGGAGTTTCACCGTAAGAAATATTAAGAATAATTTTATATTTTGTTCGGGATCCTAAATAATAACATAACCCAGGAATGCGTAGAGTTAATAGGAATGATTGTGTAGCCATTGTCTCAACGTATCTAGGTGGGCTTTGAGGGACGAGCTAGACTAATCATTATACATGATTAAGTTTGCGTCACAAATAATTTAACTCCCTGCGCGTTGAACATTGCGTTACTATTTATTTGCTACGTTACAATCATTTGGGCTCGCGCCTTTATTAGGAATATAAGCACAGTTAGAAAGACGTTAGAATTATGAAGCGTGACGGAGAACACTCGAACTCCGCCCACAAAACCCGAGTAGAAATTGCTATGGAAGATATGGGGGAACACAGATTACTATTAGCTTATGGATTCCTGCATAACCCTATAACGCCTAAGTATGATCTGCCGTAAGTGCTTATAGTTCATGCAAGACGGAATTAACAGCACGACCATCTTCTCAAACAAGCATGTCCATTTGCGATTTCATACTATAGTCGAGTCGAAATACGAGTTTAGTTGGTATCACAGTAACGATGGTTTATGTTTCCGTCAAATCCCCCTCCAGGAAACGCCCCTCTATTGTCAAATGATTTGTTATTGCAGCAAATATATTTCGGACCCATACTTATGGAGTTCATTATAGGCTTATGGCAAAACCATTTATTAACATAGACCTTCATTTATATTTCCAAATACGCCACTTCAGATGTACGACGGAAACGGCGAGCGATTACGTCGAATTTTCCAACTTCCGTTCCGTTGACCGGAAGTTACCTCGTCATTGCGGCATCAAGAAACCGGACAAACTATCTTCGGATGGCGATTACTTCCGAGTCACTTTCAAATCAAACGATCGCTTTGACGGTACGGGTTTCGAAGCGTTTTATCAATTCAGGAGCGTTAATGGTAAGTTAGCTTGTTCTTCTTGAAGACCCTATTTCCGCTTTGAAAGAAAGCAACACGTCCCTAGGAGTTTTGAGAAAAATATTTCTAACATTTTCCGCGTTATTTTTTACAATTTCGCGAAGAATTAGTCAACATCAAACGAGTTCGAAGTGGAGCCAAATGGAACTTCGATTGGGAAGACAAGAAAGGGACATTTCTGGCTCTCTACGTTTGTTTGGTTTACGTTTTCTATTGTTTCTTCGTTGACAATGTCTGAAATTGTTAATTAGAAAGACAAATTGTAAGTTAAATCTTTTGGGGTTAGGCTTAACCCTCGGTTTTACTAACCCTTAAAAACTAAAGCAGAAAATAAGCAGAGAGGTCGAACAATTTTACACATTCTCTCCTTCCCACATGAGATCCGAAATTGGGCTAAAATGGCCTATTTTCTTCCAAGGACTAAGTTATGTTGATTTCGAAAGCCCAACGCTACTATAAACTCTTAAATGTTAGGCCTATATGCACTTGGTTTCTTTAGGCTTCAGCCAATAAGTAGCTCGCATGGTTCTCAGTTCTCACGCTGAATATAAAGCTGTCATCATGTCACTACTTGAAAGATTATAATCAATGCAATAATTATTTCCCAAACATGATTAGAATTGATTTGCTAAAAATTGCAACAGATGGAAGGAAAGAAAATGTTTGAAAAACTTAACCCTAAATGAATACAAAAATTCCCGGAGTTTTTGTTTTTCGAACCCTAACCTCCTAAACAAAAGAAAGTGCCTTTAACCCCGAGAGAAGAAAATTGATCCATTTAATTTTTAAATGCCATTCAAACGTAGCTTGATTAATGCTTGAACTAGTTGTTAAAAAACTAGTTGCGTTTTATTAAGTTGGGAACATCTTTTTTGGCAATGTTTCTTTTTTTGTTTAACCCGATTTAACAAATGGTCTACAAGATATAGTTCCCCATTATTAACGTTATGGGGGAAGATATAAAATGGGGGACCTGCCTACCTTCAATAAAATGTAATGAACCCAAAACAAAAAGGTACAGTACATTTTACGTCATCTAAAACAGCGGGGAATTTATCATTATTAAGATAATATTAACGAAAGACGTAACTTGTTTTAAGTTTTATAAGAAGATTGTATAATATTAAGAATAATACCAATAAGAAAGATTTTGTGCCAAGCCAAAATTAGTTATTGTTGATTGAGTTTAAGTCCTCAAATCCAGTATTTCGGATGAAAATACCAAAAAATAAATGATGTTTTAACTAGAATAGTTTACATTGTTGTCTTGGTTGGGGTACCAATATCTGAGGTTTGTATGAGCAGATCATTCTTTTGACGCTGAGTGCATGGTTAATCCTTGCCAATATGGCGGTGATGTCAGAAAACAGGGCGTTCATTGTAGGGGATAAACTGAGATCAACGTACGCGCTACAGCCCAATTGCATCTTTGAATGTTCCATTAATTACTTGCGATGAAACCAATGCACAGAAGGGGAGGCAGCCATCTTAGGGTATTTCCCTGGTGCAAAGAGGCAACGCCAGACGGAACCCCAGTTCAGAACACACGGAAGGCTAACCCGACTCGCACTGCCTCAAGCGGTGCTTCCTGGTGCGAGGGAAATAACCTGAAAAATTTATTTCGCTGATGTGGCGTTTGTTTCTCTGTTGGAATTAATGGAATTGTTTATATTTGTTCTTTAAATGGCCCAATCATGGTACTTCTGCAGCGGATGCTCGAGCAGTTCCACTGAGATTTACTGTAATTGTCATGTTAAATCTTATATCATGACAATGATCATTAGAGGAGTCTTTGAGCTACTTGAACGACACCAATTTCTAGCTAAATTTCAAGGCTACATATCCTGAACAACCTTTAAAGGAATTTAAAATTTTATGTGGTGACGCAGCAATTGTAGGATAAAGTTAACTCCGAGGGGTCCGACATTCCCCCAAAAAAAAACGTACGAGATTTCGTAATTTCGCAATTTGGGGATTTCTACTTTGATTTCGAGATTTCGATAAAGATTTAGTGATTTCTTCTTTGATTTCGCCAAAACTTTAGTAATTTCTTCTTCGATTTCAAGATTTCTTCAAAGATTTCGTGATTTTGTATGAAAGATTTCACGAGAAGCGATACGGGAGTTCGTGTAAATGTCGGACCCCTCGGTTAAATCTCGTGGAATAAATTAGTTGCGGTTGAACAGGAGCGGTTTATCTTTTAGACCAATATACCTATTTTAAGACCTTGGTGAAAGTATGTCACTGCTAAACCGTCATGGTTATCGAAATCAATTCCAAATTGATAAAAATTAACCCTCAAACACTTAATTATATAATTATCTAAATCAAAACACATGCTGAATTTCCCACAGAGCACGAGGACACAAAGTTAAAGAACCCCAAGTACTTAAAGACATTTTGTCAAAGATATCTCTATTACTCGGAAGAAATTAATAGATTTGGACCTAATCACTTAGTTCTAAAAATAAACTTTTATTTATTTTAATATAGCTTATCGCGGCAACTATTGCAAACCTCATTTAGCCAGGTTATTGATAACGGAGGAATCAACTATTTATTATGTGTCAACTTACTATGGCAAGGAGAATTTCTGTGTGGTTTAGCTATTAGAAGCCAGGAATACATTCGGATGTATGGGTATGAGGCACAATCATTTATATTAGATGTGCACATTACAGAAAGCAAATAGATAAAATCATAATCTGAAGTAGATTTACTTTATTAATAACTTTACTATTTAATGAACGAGTAAACGGTGAGATATTTGTGGTGATTTTATTGAAATATACGTGTTTTCGCGACCTAATTGGGGTCAAAAACCGATAGTCAATCCTAAGGTAAAAACACCTCGTTTGACCAAATCACGTGTAACTGTGAAGAACAGATGCATTTATAAGTAAACAATGGTTATCACTTGTTTCGATGATTTGCCGATCCCTGTAACCCCCAAGATCAAAAACCAATGACTCTAGGGTCACTCGGGCCCGGTAACGAAAGCTTTCCATCAACACCTTATTTGACCAAATCGGAGGTAACAATGAAGAGGTCATGCATAAACCAACAAGGACTGATCCTGTCATCCTTAGGTCACCAACCAATAGCTTCTCTGTCACCTCGGGGATGGTAGCTTTCCATCAACACCTCTTTTAACCAAATCAGAGGTAACAATGAAGAGGAAATGAATAAACAAACAATGAAAATCATATTTTCCTATAATTTACTGACCCTGTGATCCCGAGGTTACAAACAAATAGCTTTTCTGTCACTCCTGGGATGGAAGCTTTCCATTGACACCTCATTTATCAAAATTCTACATCATCTTGAGTATACTAGATAGTGTGCGGATAAGTGTTGCCAGTCTTTTGTGAGTGCAATTCAATTCAATCGCTATCTACAACAGACTGATATAAGCTTGTAGTTCTGTTCTATTCAGTTACAAAAGTGAGACGCTCTATACTGGCAACAATGAAACGTGGTTTGAGATAAGAAATGGGGGAGGAAATTTCTCTAGCTCCTTTAGTGCCCATTATCGATGGGAAAATGATTAGTTCGTGTGAGGACCATATACCATGAGCCATTTAACTTCATTACCTAAACCACCTAGTATATCAAATTTGTTTTTGTACAAATATAAAATTGTTTACGTGGGTGGATGTTCCGAGTGTTTCAGGTAAATAAAGAGGATGCGGGAGCGTGACTCCGGAGGAAGAATGAGTCAGAATATCGTACTCTTTCTCGGAATCGGAAAGAAAAGGGAATTCGGGTAAAGAGCCAGGTTATCGACCTGTTTCACTTCCCTAACACTTACTTTTGTCGACTTTTAGAAACTGACGTTTCAATGCCTTAACGCGTGGCTGCGAGAATACATAACAGCTAATAGGAATCTTCGTACAGCCATTTTCTGAACGTATCTAGGCGAAGTTTGTGGGAAGAGCTATAGGGTAATCATTACGTATAACGAATTTTACTTCGCGGATGATCTATCTCGTTATGCGTTGAACCTAGCACGCGAACCCGACCGGCTTTGCTACCAGCCAATGAAATCACCCAGTTAGAAATACGTCAGAATTATGACGCGTGACGGATAGTTTTGAAGCCCGGCCCGCAAAACCGGCATAGATTTTAACATATTTCATTATATATTTGGGGGCACAATACTTCCTATTAGCTGTATGTATTCCAGATGGCTGACACAGTATAGTAAAATTTAACCTTGGAAAGTGAAAGGATTCTCTTAGGAAGCCCGTTTGTTCTATAGAGTGCTGTCAGTTGTGACGTCAGATCCAAGGTTAAACGTCACGAGTCTGCCTTTAGCAATGGGCGGCCATGACAGTTACCGTTTTTTCTTTATGGGAAAACAGCATGGGTGACGTCACACCGGCGCTTCTGACAGCACTCTATATTGAACTGGATCCCTTCCAAGTCTGAACGACGAGGCTACTTGGTACCATAGAGGATATACATTAGAGGAGTAGACACTTTAGCCGTCATCAATACATAAGGGAATATCGCGCCAAATTTTTACAATTTATTTCCGGTGTTTTCCCTGTACAATTTACCTTAATACTGATATTCAAATTTAACTATTTTTTTTTCTTTTTTTTTCTGAGGTACTAACCGAGCCCTAGTGGCTTATATGTACTATTAGTAGCAAATAAATAAATAATAAATAAATAAGACATATCATTATTGGTTGAAAAATGTCGCCCACTTTACTATATATCCTCTATGGAGGCGGAGAGTGATATTTTGACAACTTAGGTAACCACGTGTCTAACAAGAAACCGAGTGCACATCCGGAAGTAGCTCCAAAATAAAAATCTACGAGAACTGAATACAACTGTGTACTCCTCTGCTGTATATCCTCTATGTTGGTAGTTTGGTACTGGACTTTTTCCACCAAGTAGCGTGGCCTCCTGATGTGTGTAAATGGTGTCAATCTTCCTATTCTGAAAGCTATGTATAGGATTATTTGCCTGCTCTTTTGGTGATTCCAATGTCGCGAACAATTATTTAAATTATTTACCATTAAAACAATATTAAGTAGGTATAGTTATGGTACTATTTGTAGGAACTAATTGCTTATCAACCAAGTATTTCTAAGGAAAGTCTTCATAATCGCAAACGAATTAAATCCTGAGTGGGCATCAATGGATATATTTAAACTTATTTTTATTGAAAAC
This sequence comes from Phalangium opilio, assembly GCF_054372755.1. Classification (NCBI taxonomy): domain Eukaryota; kingdom Metazoa; phylum Arthropoda; class Arachnida; order Opiliones; family Phalangiidae; genus Phalangium; species Phalangium opilio. The sequence goes on from NW_028324226.1 coordinate 5,410,397, forward strand.
TCGTTTTTGAATTCTAAAAGGCGACGATCCGTTAAACAGTCAGTCAATTGACGTAATTCGAAAGCAACGTTACGTAAAAGATTTACGCGGACATCCTTAATTGCTTGCCCAACTTGAAATACCCCGATAAAACTTTCCCAGTTTCTTATTTAATTCCCAAACTGGTTTCTTTGCGTCTTTAATTGACAGAATTCTCGCCTAGTCTCGTGAATTTGACGTCATAACATCTTGTTAAAGATTAATAGCGAATTCCACTGACTGCTCTCGGAGCGCTCCCATGGAGCAATAAATATAGGAGACCCTGATTTAGCAAAAACAGTCTTTAACGAAGCCGAGAGCTACTTCTCCCATTTATATGGCTCCATGGGAGCGCTCCGCGAGCAGTCAGTGGAAATCGCTATAAAGAAAATTGTTGTTAGCTCGATTGCGTCATGTTTCGTCCGAACATTTTTCCCACCTAAAGAATCTAATTTGAACAAAACAGACAGGGTAGTAAATGAATGGGAATCCTTTATTTGTAGAATGTGAGATAAAAACAAGATATTGCTTGTACATACATATATTTCATAGTTTTCAGACTAGGAGAACTCATACCATTTACACAAGGAGACCTGGCTTTTGACTGCACCACAGAGTCTGGTATCCTTTTGTAACACCTGAAGTCTGGTCTCCATGTGTAAATTGTATGAATCCTCTAAGTCTGAAAACTATGTATTATTAAATTTACATGTGGTTCACAACAATCTATTTTCTTTTTGTCAAGACACCAATTAAAGTTGCAATTAATGACAGGAATGGTTTTTATATTAGCGTAAGTCGTAATCGTTCTTTTAAAGGAGTTTAAGGTAACTGCTAGGTCTGCAAAGATTAATAGTTATTTATCCTTTAAAGAGCTTACAATCCGACATAACTTTAAAAGGAAATAGCCTATCCGACTCGCATTGCCTCTAGCGGTGCTTCTTAACCGGCCCCTACGCCCTGTAAAGTTCTCTTCACCCCTGTCGAAAATGGAATGGTCTATTTTACCCCCCGACTTTCGAAAAGGGCGAAGTTCACTGCTATGTTTAAAGCTAGGCACCGGCGCGAGCGGGGGTGGAAATAGATGTGATGTATTCCCCTATATGCTCGTCGGTGTTTTCATGTCGAAAATATTACGCGTTTTCTGGTCCTCTTTTGGAAATACAAAGTCTGTGCTTGAATATATAAACCTTATAGCGTTTTCCTTTGGGTCCTCGCGGAGCGCTCCCAAGGAGCAATAAAAATGGTAGTAGTAGTTTCCAGCTTCGTTAAAGACTGTTTTTGAAGAATAGGATCTCCTAGTTTTATTCCTCCATGGGAGCGCTCCGCGAGGTCCCAAAGGAAAACGCCATTAATTTAATAGAATTGGTTTTAATTACCGATTATTTCCAGTGTTTTAGTTAGCTGTACATCACGTGAGGGATAAGGTGGCACCCTGACCACACCCCTATAAGTTGACACGTTTACCAAAGTTCAATCTTAAAGGGGGGAGAGTCGGTCTCTCATTTTGCGCAACTCCGCTATGTTTGAAGCAGTTTTTATTTTTGGACTTCGACCCCCCTCCTTCTCTCCTTATGGCGTTTTCCTTTGGGTCCTCGCGGAGCGCTCCCATGGAGGAATAAAACTAGGAGATCCTATTCTTCAAAAACAGTCTTTAACGAAGCTGGAAACTACTACTACCATTTTTATTGCTCCTTGGGAGCGCTCCGCGAGGACCCAAAGGAAACGCTATTAAACTAACCAAAGTTAATGACATCGGGTCGCGTTTTTGCCGTGTATGGTTAGTAACCGCGTGTTGTGCCGCGTTTTAATCTCGGCATTGGTAGTACATTATTGGTGCAATTAAAAACTTAACACGCGCTCTTCGAGGACAATTACAATCGAAATAAATTTCGCAGTAATTGAAGTTAGTGTTCCAGGAACAGGACATCAGCTTTTAAAGGTAGGTAATTGTATGTGAATGGTGATGTAATTGGATGAAGGCCATTAGCGGTCTTGCAATGTGATAGTGAGTTAAGGCTTATTGGTTTGATAAGTTTTAATGCTTCTCTGTGATTATTTTGGGGGAATGTCTTTTGCTTTAAATATAAGTTTGTAAAATTTGGTTTAATGTTCGTAAATTGTTTATTATTTTAAGGCCATAATAATCATCGTTTTACTTGCAAATAACAACAGAATATTTATGTCGACACTGAATGTATACGTGATTTACGTTAGGCATTTCCCGAAATACGCCATAAGCTATCGTTCCATATTGGGCTTCGTACTCATCACAGTAGATCAGTTTATCGAAAACGTTCGTTAATCTTTCAAGTCCAGTAGGGACTCGGCGATTCGACCTTAGCTCGGTCCCTGACCATCATTCTAACTTGAGGAGAGAAGCGAGATGTGGTAGAAGATTCTATTACATTTATTTTGTAGAGAGGAAGCTATATTCATTATCCTTTCTCCATCTCAACTTTCTCCTCCAAGATTCTAGATTTCTTTTGTAGAGGGGAAGCTGAATTCATTAGCCCTCTTCTGACCCCCCCCCCTCTTCTAGTATAATTTCAAACGTGAGTGGAAGCTAGCGTCACGTGTGACGTTGCATGACAGTATTGCCCAAGCCCCTATAGCTTCAATATTAAAAAGGTCATGAATTCTTAATTATCACCCTTTATGATGAGAATGATTTAAAATCCACCATAATGAAAACTAAACTATGTTGAACGCGTGTTTAGTCATCCCACCAGTGACTCTCAGCGACGTTGGGAATGCGCTCTCTTGGGGGCTCAATATTCCATCTTCCAAATAATAGCAAGACGCGAAAATCATGGATCTTAAGAAAATCCTTTACTGGGTACTTTGGCACAACGAAAACTGCTACACTAGAACTTAATATCTAGTCGAAATTTCACAGCACTGTTAAAAGCGAAGCGGGGGATGTAAACGAGGATCTCTGCATTCCCCAACTCTCTCTCTGCTAGGATCGGATAAATTACTTCAGAAATAGCAAGTCCATGCTAAAATGGACCAAAATAGACCATTTCGATGCAACTAAGAGGGAAATACGCAGCAGTAAAACTTTGCCATCCATCCCGCTTTTTGGCGCCTGCGCTGTAGGCTTGGGTGTCTTGAGAGTGTGAGCAGAGACGGCAATGTAATGTATCAACCAACCCCCCTGTATGTTCCGATACTGAGGGTTTCCTACCCCCCTTTTTACATCGAAATGGTCTATTGGCTGAAGGGGACAACTGAAATATTAACTGAAGGGCTGCGAACGGGACCTACCTATCCTAGGGGAGCTTAATTTCAATCAATACTTGACAAACTTGACTTGCGCAAACTGCCCGACAACACTGCGCATAAAATTAAAGCTCAGAGAGAAGCGGCAGGAATTTTCTATTTGCACTTTTACCTAAAACCATCTATCAAATGTCACGTAGTCTGTGGACACCGCAAATCTTTATTTCAAAACATTTGATTGACCCTTATGACCTCTGTGTTTGACAATAACAAAGTCTTTACCAATAATGTGTGTATGTGGGTCATAAAGGAGGGAGAAGGTATATATTTATCGATGAAATTTTATGCGCAATCTTTTTTGGCAGCAGTCAAAGAACGAACGGGAGATTGAGGATGGCAATTTCCTGATTTAGAAAGTGTCTCTATCACAAGAGGAAGGGTGCTTGACGTCACTAAAATATTCCAAATGAAATATATCGTTTTAAAATTATTTTACAATGGGAAGTTTTAAAATATTCAAAACTAGTTTGTCTTTCAAGATCTGTAGAAAAATAATTTATATTTAAGCCGGTTGAATCTGAGTAGGCAAGAATTTTGAAAATTTTAAATAGTTGGCGAAAGTTCCGATGCATTGAATTATATTTAGAAATTCTGTTTATTAGATACATTTGAACCCATTTCGGCAAGTACTCTTTTCGTGGTGCAAGCCCAAATTGTTGTTTGCGCTGCATATCCAAGTGCCTGGGAAATTCTGGACCACTAGTTATATCTCCGAACTTTCCAAGTTGGGGTCCGCGGACGCCTTTAATTCGTAGTTCTAAACCTAGAAATAAACCAAAAACATCATTGCAAAAACAGTACGCGTAACTTAATCTGTTTCAAGCAAATAAACAAAATTTTTATAAGCTGATCACGTGGCGCAACTGTAAGCCAGAGTATCATGAACGTTTCGCGTTTTTGCCATGAACATGATTGTTTTCAGTAAGGCGTCATTTTAAGACAGCACTTCACTGTACAAAGCGTACACTTAAGGGGCTAGAGCAATTTCCTCCCTAGTTTCTTAACTTTAACCGCGCTACAGGGTTGCCAGTAATTTGTAACTCTAGCACATGCATGCAAGTTTGAAACTGAATGATCACTGACTCGAACAGAACTACAAGCTTCTCAGTCTATTGTAATTCACTCACAAGCGACTGTTGACACTGGTCCACACTCAATCTAAACTTGCTAGGCCAGTTGAGAAATTAACACATCTAGGCCCCTATACGTTCAAACGCGGACGTCGAACTTCTAGAAATTTCCTGGCGTCCACGTTTCGTTTATAGAATTTGAAGGAAGAAATTTTCATCACGCGTAAAATTCTAGTACGCGGGTTTAACGTACTAACTAAAAGTATAAGACGATCAATACACTATATAGAAAGATAGAAATGGACCGAAATTAACATATACGCTCGAGCTGCTGGCTGGGTGGATATCACGAGGCTATGAATGTGCCGCTTTTTATTTTAATACGTTTGGGTTACTTACGCGTCTATTCCTGTTGTTAGCGTAAAAAAAAAAAAAACTTCGATCAACAAAATTTTTTCGAGTACATCATCCCCCCTTTTATTTACCCCCATATACTCTAGTTCACGAAAGCGGGGTTAAAGACAAAAGGGCAGAGCCCTTCTCCGGATGATAGAAGCGAGGCAAACCTAGAAGGATGATGATACGCTCCGTATACGAGTCGGTTCGGTGGGTGAGGCGCTTGGCCCTTCAAAGGTTACGAACCCCATCGAGTCACTCAACGACTCTAACGGGAGAAGAGAGGATATAGTAATTCTCTCCACTATTAATTTGAACTACCTTTCACAATTTGTCTCTGTCTTTCATTTTGTTTGGTCGTTCTGTCACAAGGTTCTAGACCCTTTTTGGGTGTCCACGCTTGACGTGGAAGGACTATGGAACCTCCCAAGAGTCGCGTTCGCATTTAATGCCAAGGATGAAGGGCTCTACTAGGTCATAAATTTATTCTATTGTCTTCTAATGTTTCACACTTGTTTCTGGGAACACTTTCTAGAAGTTGCGTAATACATTCTCAATGTCAAATGATTAGTGCGTACTAAATTCGTTAGTGGACTAGAACGTGTCTTGTAAGCAAAAGCCTTACTTATGGAACGTAAATAAACTTAGAGATATGGACAGTATTAGTTCTAGCATAAGTTCATAAGATGTGTATCAGAAGTTTGTCACTGGTTAGTGAGAGCTTGTCATGAAATGAAGTGACGTAGGACAAACGTCAAAGATTCTCGTAAAGCGACGCATGGTGAGGCGCTGTCAAAGACTTAGTACAGACTAAATAGGAAGATGGACTGCAACTTTTACCGAGTGTAGTCAATTTTCGTTCCCGAACTAGCTTTCAATAAGTCTCAAGCAATACGAAGTATAGGTAGTGTCATACTTATGGAACGTATCTTATAAACCTATGGTTATAGGTATGCAACTGGTATTGGTCTGTTATCGGCTTGGCTTGCCCCAAAAATCCTATAGGAATTTAAAGGAAAACCAAGCCACTCAAGGTACGGGTATACGCATAAATCATAAATACAGTAAGAAACCTCCATTAAAACAAATACGTATCGGGAGTTTGCCGCACTCCTGTAAGCAAAGCTTCTGGGCGACAAACGTTGAAGGAATACGACACGTGTTGGCGATCCTACCCTATGGGTCCGCCGGTGGTGACTTGGCCCCACTACCCCTTTCGTCACCTCCCAAGTAAACTTCATTCCTTACCGGATTTATCACGTCATGAAACTTGACTTATCGCATCCTCGGCGAGGACCATTATAGCGACCCAATTTGCACTTAAACAAACACAAAATGACTTCAACAATACTTCTGGCTGGTTCAATCATTTTTCTCGCATTTTACGTTTCCAATGCGAATGAAACTTTTGATTGCGAAACTGTATAAACGATGAATTTATATTTGGGAAAATTTATTCGCTAGGGTAACACGTATAGAAATGCCCCCTACTGGTTTTCCGGCCATTTAAACAAAATATTTGATATCCAATGACACCACGTCAAACTAGTAGTGTACGTGCATTGTCGACGACGTCTTTTTATTGTCGTACGCAACACACTTGTCCAAAAACTATAGTCTTTATGAACCAGCTGTCTTTGGGCCATGTCACCCGAGTCGTTCGTTAAGAGTCAAAGACATTGCCGGAACAGACTGACGAATGGTGATTATTCGACTACACTTAATTGATAAAGTTCTATTCAGGGCATTTCAGGACCATTATTTAATAATGTTGTGTAAAAATTTGTAATGTTGTATTTGCTTGTGACAAATAATTCTTATGACGGTTAAACTCCTTGGTAATGACGGTTTCAAAATTATTAGAAGTCGATTAACGATTAAAGTTGATCGAAAATATAAAAAATCTAGAATATAGCACCTTAATTGGAAGTGAGACAATTTCCCAAAGGTCTGTCAGAAATTAGGGGGATCTTCTATGGGCAATTTTGAGTCGAAAATGTTCTATGACATTTTGCCTCAAGGGACACCGTTTTAAAGTTGAGATTGGAGTATTTTACGGATGACCCCTTAAATTTAATTAAGAAACTGAAAGACAATACCAATTTAATTAAGGGGTCATCCCCAAAACACTACAAACATAACTTGAAAACGGTGGCCCGAAAGCATTCTGTATATTTATTAGTTCTGAATGGTTCAAAGATGGTTTCATTAGATAGAGGCATAAGTTTATAAGATATGTTCCAAAGTGTGACACTGCCTATACTTCGTAATGCTGGAAACTTACTGAGAGCTGGTTCGAGAACGACGAGAAAATTGACTAACGTGGTTTTGCAGTCCATCTTCCTATTTAGTCTGTACTAAGCCTTTGACAGCGCCTCACCAGGCGTCGTTTTATACGAGAATCTATGACGTTTCACCTACGTCAGTTCATGACAAGCTCTCAGTAAGCAGTGACAAACTTAAGGAACACAACCTATGATAGAGGTTGACCATCCAACAGCCTGAAAATTTAGCACCACATAACTTCAGTTTAGTAATAGTCTGACACTATTGATTGTTGGTTGTTTAGGATCGTGTTCTTCAATAAGTTAGTGTACAACTGAAGAGATACTTCAAACAATTGACTTCTCGTGTGTTTTCTTTATTAAGACTAGCATTTTTGAAAAGAGCAAGATGAAAACACAGGGTTAAAGAACCAATAAAAGTTTTATTAAACCGAATAAACATCTTCCGCGAAAAGTCGAAAACCAAACTAATTGTGACATGTTAGTCAATAAATTAAACCAATTATATATGAAGTTAAATAAATATAAAAAAACATATTATGAAATAAGAACAACAACAACAAAAACATGTCCAAAAAGAGAACAACAAATACAGGATATTACTTATTTCTAACTTTAATTGATATTTGCAGAAGTAAGATGAGACTAGAAGTACTGAGCTAACCAAATTCTTCACTCGGCGAAAGTGAATATTCTTGATAACACACCAACGGTTAGCCCTCTAGTGGCGGTTTCAGAATTTCCCCTCCGAAACGTGAGACGCTCGCGGTGGTAGACGGGCGAACTAGATTCAAGCACCCTCGTCCGTGTTTCGCCGCTTTAGGTTGAAGGGAAGGGGGTAAGAAATGTTTTTGGAACTCGACCAATTTTTTTCTCTCTAGCGTAGGCGCGATTGAAGCGGCGTAAAATCCTCAAATTTGTTCACTAATGCCAGGATCTATTACCAATGCTAGAGCCCTTCACTTCTAGTCTCATCTCACTTCTGATATTAATAAAATTGCAAAAGAATTACAAAACTTGTAGGACATTGGCTTTTTCAACCGTTATGGTTACAGATCTATATGTTTTTCTTCTACTGAAATATTCCGCCTATGTCACGTGATAAAAATATAACCCACACATGACTTCACGCCCACTCTTTCTGACTCGGACTGTCCAGTCATTTTCTAAAGATTTCGTACGTCACAGAAGAATGTAATTGAAAAATGTGTCGTATGGGCATACTAATTTGAACTTTCTTAAAAAACTAGGCATTGTGATTTTTGGGTCCAAATGGTTTCACCCAAGTTTCTAATAGACCATCCCGTTAATTTCAGATGAGAAGCAAACACAACAGGTTCACGGGGAGGTCACCTTATTGGGTTATTTTTCCTCGCGCCAAGAAACACCGCTAGAGGCAGTGCGAGTCGGCTAGCCTCCCTATGCGTGTAGTGAACTTGGGCTCCGTCTTGCGTTGCCTCTTGGCGGCGTTGGCGCTAGGGAGTAAGGGAGTTAACCATACGCTTGTGTGTTGTTTTCTCTGCAAGTAGTTAATGGAATGGTCTGTAGTGAGATAAAACTAGAAATGTACACCTTAACATAAGTTCATAAGATACGTTCCTTAAGTTTGTCACTGGTTACTGAGAGCTTGTCATGAAGCGAAGTGGGTGAACTGTCATAGATTCTGGTAAAGCCACGCCTGGTGGACGCTGTCAAAGGCATAGTATAGACTAAATATTAAGATGGACTGCAAAATTAACCGAGTGTAGTCTTATTCTCGCTTGTCGTTCTCGAACTAGCTCGAGATGTTTAAGTCTCTAACATTACCAAGTATAGGTAGTGTCATACTTATGGAACATATCTTATAATCTTATGACCTTAAAGTAAGCGTATTTGCCTTGCATAGTATATAGGGTTCGTTCGGGATAACGTAAAACAGAGGATGACTTGCCTAATGTCAGTTTATTCATGATACCGTCCGTTACTGGTCAACTCTTGAGCCATTCAGTTTTGACCTTACACTTTTACCCAGTTCAAACGCGATTATTATAATTCCGATATATGGAAAATATCCTTGTCACGTACAAGGGGCGTATCCCAGGACCTTAATTAGTTCAATTAGCATACCACACGAATGATTTAATTTTTAGGATTGACACAAAGAACCGGCACATTTTTTTTATGCATAAATAGCCGGCAAATCCGGCCCAGAAAATATTTAACGTCAATTCATTCTTAACTTTTGGTTACGTTAATTAGTAGGACCTTGGTTACGTATACATATGGGACTTCGTAATATCCGGGAATATCCCCAAGGTTGAGAGGCCCTCTAAGTATGTCCTCCGTCCGTAAATCGACCTACGAATAGTTAGTTGCTTAATTTCATTGTGTCGTCTCTAATTAAGTACTCAGTCAAGGGAGTAGTATCGCAATGGTGCATGGCTACGTGCTGTTTTAAGATTTTCAAAGTTCAATAACAAAGACGTTAAGATATTCCACGTGAATTTTTGCATGTTTAAATGAGCCAGGTCTGATTGCGTTGGTAGTAGTGCGGTTTAACCGTTTAACTAGCTTTCACCATTTCGGGTTAGTTTCGACAAGTCATCCCTCGCCTAGCTCTTGCGAAAAGAGAATCAACCTAGAGAGTGTATTTGTATATTTATTAGAAATTCAACACATGGACTGGAATCTGAACAATATTGGCCGTCAAATAATAGACCATTTTGATGTAACTAAGAGTGAAAAACACGGGGGGGGGGGTTAAAACTTTGCCTTTCATCTCGCTCTTTGGCGCCTGCGCTGTAGTCATTTTGTATCATTAGAGTGCGCTGAGACGGATGGCAATGTATCAATTCCCTTGTATGTCCCGATACGGAGGGTTGCATGCCCCTTTTTTACGTTGAAAAGGTCTTTTTCCTTGCTCCTGGGCTGGGTATTTGTAACGTTCAAACGTGGTTGAAAGAAGTGAGACGGAGTGGTAATGTTCATGAGTCATTTGCGACATGAATGAAATTCTCCAAGAGTGCCTTGCGCGCGCCACTACCTTTGGTAAGGGATTGTTAAGTGCTGCCATGTAGCGCCATTTGAAAATAGTAGCTAGTTCTTATGAATTAGTTTCTTTTTTAACGACACAGGGGGGCATCGTCGACGTTTTGGTAAACTAAAGGCCCTGCTAAAACACCTTGGATGCTGGGAGGACTTTGGGGGTGCTGGAGATTTCTACTCCATCTCACCTCTCTCCTCTCAACTTCAAACTTGGTGGAAAACGATAGAATCTAGCGCGAAGAACAGAATTTCTCTTTCTATTTCGTAAAGTATAAGCCCCACTAGAACTCGGCTTAGTTTTTCAAGTGCTACTTTAGCCTACTTGTCACCAGCGAAGATTTATTGCAAAGTACAACCTGAATTTTTGTACTCGGCCAGTAGGGTTAAACACGGCCAACCTTAAAACAACATGGACTTTACAAGTTGACAGTGGAGAAAGGCATCATTACAATCTTTTCTATTTAAAACAAATTTATTGCCTGATGATTCCAGTCCTTAGAATACAACTCCCTTGGTCCGTTAATATTTGAAAGTTCATCCAACCCTTTTATTTCGTTTGATCCTCTGACGTTCGTTAGAGGAAACGACGGGGCGCTGGAGTGACTATTGTTCCCATTCCCAATTTATCGGATACGTTACTTCACCGTTTTTGCCTTTTTCATGTAAATCGCGCAAGAATTAAAACAACCCCCACTTTTATTTCTAATATATCGTACGTACGCGAATATATATTGTATTGGCAATAACCACTTTTACTCTTTCGATAGCGATTAATTTCAACTTTATTCCCAGTTGGGATTTTAAGTTTAACAGGGGGACAAGCACCGTAACAATTGTCTTAATGTAATTACACTGATTTCACCAGGGGAGTCGTGGGATAGGCATAGTGGTTGTTCTTGGAACTGCGCACATTGGAACGAAAGGAATTTTTTCACGTAATTTTTTTCTTTAAAGTCCTTGATTGTTTAGTTTTTACCAAGATAAGATGGTTAAACTATCCCAAGTTTATAAGATATGTTCCATAAGCATGACACTACCTGTAGTTCGTAATGCTAGAGACTTACAGCTCGAGCTAGTTCAAGAACGACAAGCGAGAATTGACTACACTCGGTTATGTAGTCCATCTTCCTATTAGTCTGTGCTAAGCCTTTGACAGCGCCTCACCAGGCGTCGCTTTACGAGAATCTATGACCTACGTCACTTCATGACAAGCTCTCACTAACCAGTGGCAAACTTATGGAACATATCTTATGAATTTATGCTATTATTTATTTGAATCTGCGATGTGACCGGTTTACTCAGTTAGGCTGCAGTATTTTCTGCTTGATATTGGGTATAAAAGTTTTATCGTCTGAAAAGGCCTTAAACCTCAATATTTTGATTCTGAATTCCGATTCGAAGATTAGCGTGCATCAAACCCACCAAAAAACCTACTACACTCGGAAATTATTACCATTATAAACTTTCTAACTTCTAATCTGGTTACTTAATCCCTGGTTTGAGCTACTTGTTTTACTGAAAAATTACCATTAAAAATGATTGGAATGTTTTGGAAAGATCCAGACACTCGACGAGATTAATACAAACACTGCCGGAAATAAATCCAAATAAACATAATATTCTTAATGTTGTTCCTAAGTGAAGATTGACTGAAACAAAATAAACTTAAAACCATATCCAAACCGAAGACGTTAAGCGGAAAAGTTGATAACTTTTTAGTTTTTTCCATATCAACACAAATACAATTGTGTTTCTGATAAGTCTGCCATAAGATAAAGGGGGATGTTCCTTGGGAAAATAAACTTTGAGTCGAAAATGTAATTTCTATGACAATTTGCCACAAGGGCCAATGTTTTCGAGTTAAGATTTGAGTGTTTTAGGGATGACCCCTTAATTAAATTAGTAATCATTGTCTTTCAGTTTCTTAATTAAATTTAAGGGGTCATCCGTAAAATACTCCATCCAATCTTAACTCGAAAACAGTGGCCCAAACTGCAAAATGTCATAGTTTACATTTCCGACTCAAAGAACACCCCCCTTAATTTTTGGCGGACTTATCAGAAACACCCTGTTTATGATAGACTGTACGAAGCTGATAAAATTATATTCAAAACCCAAACCAAATAGAACTATCTGTAGATAATCTCGTAGTATAGGTTTCAGTAAAGGAAAAATCGTTAAGTTGTTGCCAATTAACGATCCCCAATGATAATTACTGTAGGAATACTTAGCAGTCTCGTCTTGGGTATAAATATTTTAATTAATTAACACGATCACACTTAATTATATATTTTACAGTATATGACATCGCAAAGGGAACTTTTAATAATCCTTTTTTTATGATAAATTGAATTAAAAAATTGTCTATATCAGACAAGTTTTAAAAATATAACTCTAATTCTTCAATCTAAAATGGTAAATCGAGGAGAGATTTGGTATTTGCAGAAGTATATAATACTTCTCTTCGAGAGAAGTGTACCACAAAGCGGGGTAAGTGTAACGTCATTCTTCCCAACATTGGAACATTTGGAGCAAGGTTCTTAAACCGAATCACATATGCGATAAATAGTTCCCTCATCATAATTCTATTTGCGTTAAACTATTTGGCAAGACGCACTTGTGGATTTTTGTCTCACTCCAAGACGAGGTTAGGGAGTTGATTGCTGAGGATTTTGTACAGTTATACAAATACGGTGCGATGCCCATCTGAAATTTGATGATCGGGAGAGCAAACAAAAAGAGTGAGCCTGGGAAGAATGACGTTACATAACTAATGTATTAAGATGATACAGAGTGGCATCCTTCTTCTATTATCCCCTTCTGGTATTTGTAATATTTTTGGAGTATAGCGGAAAAAGGATTATAGCAAAAAAAAATCTTTCCGTAGTAATAAATTAAGTGATTAAATATATTTAAAATATTTAAATATACAATAGCGTTCAATTGAGAACCTATATCCGCTAGGACAAATCTGTTACCGTTATATATATTTATTATTTCCGTTTATGGAGATAGGTCAGTGTGTAGACCCGAGTTCATTGAGTTCATCATACCTTTTCTATGTTTTGGAAATTTAAAATAGTATATAGGCCCGTACCAGCTAGCTGTTCAAGTCCATTTAACTTTGAGGAGGGATATGGTTTTGCTGAATTATTTATATATACAGGGTGTTTTTGATAAGTATGCAATATATTAAAGGGGATGTTCTTTGGGGAAATCGATTTTGAGTCGAAAATGTAATTTCTATGACATTCACTGTTTTCTTATCGCGATTTGAGTGTTTTAGGGATGACCCCTAATTAAATTATAAATCATTGTCTTTCAGTTTGTTTATTAAATTTAAGGGGTCATCCGTAAAATAATCCCAATTTTAAGGCGCGGTCTTATCCATTTGGCCTATATTGGCCCTAGCCCAGGTTCCCCACACATGTGTGATGTGTTTATTTGAATGTAGGGTCCATTGATGCTGTTAAGACATTACTGTACACTGAAAATGGCTAGAGAGCGTTTGGTAAACCATTTTTAAGTCGCAACGTTTTGTAGGCTTGACCTCTCTGGTAACCTTTTATAGCCGATATTAGCCTTACTCTTGTCATTGACCAGTAGATGATGGAGTAGAAACCCACGTGTACAGATCTGTTGATAATTAGAGAAGCGAAAAGCCAATTGGTGCCGGTATGAACAGTGGTATAAAGGTCGTTGTGTGCTGATTACTGTTCAAATAATACATAGTTTACACGCAAGGAGGATTCATACCATTTGCACAAGGAGACCAGGCAACCTAGAGCGTAAAATAGCAGACAATTTTACGCTCTATAAGTCACCTGGTCTCCTTGTGTAGGTAGGAATCCTCCATGCCTGTTAAACTATGCATACTAATACCCAGGCTGCTTAGTTTTGAACAACTGGTCACTATTTAAACGTATAGAGGTGTGGCGTTTATCCGCTATGTCATAACTAACGGACAGTGTCCTATACTAACTATGACCATTGCACTCAGCAAGTTTTGATGAAAAGGAGAAACCATGTAACACCGCGGAGGACCCAATTGAATTTCAGGAACTTTCCACATAGTCCGAAAACAGAGAACTGCGAAGATGGTAAACAACAAACATACACATTTTAGGGCCAATACAAAACCTAGTTCTCAGTGAGTGAACCCAGAAGATATTGCCCTCAAGTCAAAATGCATTTTTTTTTATCTGTCTCAGTTTTGCAACAATGTGTTTATTTGACTGCGAATACTTTAAATAGGACTATACCTGGTTTAGTTTAATTTTAACTAATGCCTTCTGACGTACATTCAGAGTAGTGTGGAAAATCAAGTACGCAATGTAAGTTTTTTTCCCCCTCCTCGGATTTTCTTTAAAATGATGAATGTCGTTTTGATGTTTTATTATAAAAAAAAGGAAATTCTACTTTCTACTTGATGGGGGAGTACAATGACCGTTGTTTTCTATATGAATTTTACATTTTGGTGGCTCTAATCTTTTAAAGACACGGTGAAACGTTATTAAATTGTTTTCAAGACAGCGTAGCGTCTACCTCACCCTGAACGTCAGCCAGATTTGCATTAAGAAAGACCCAGCTTAATATGTCTGGTAGTAACTGCCGACTCAATAGACTTTTTCGATGGATAAAAGGGAGTAGGCAACCCTGGTATCGGGACGTACAAGGGAGTTGATACAAAGACCCAGCTTAATCTGTCTGTTAGTAACTGCCAACTCAATAGACCTTTCCGATGGATAAAAGGGAGTAGACAACCCTCGGTATCGGGACGTACAAGGGAGTTAATTGCACACTCTGGTGATACACCAAAAAGCGAGATAGAAGGCAAAGTTTTACCCCCATGTCTTTCCCTTTTAGTTAAATCGAAATGGTCTATAGACACCTGCACTTATTGGGCATTGTTGATGACCCGCTTTGTAGGTTCAGATGGGAGTCAGAGGAAACCTCCTCCCATGTCCTCTGTTGCTGCGATTAACTTGGGGCTCTGAGTCTGAGTTTTGAGCATTTTGACACTAACTCAATGGAACCTGACCAGTTTGTCACTGTTCCGGCTAACCGGATTCACCATTTCATCCAGGCGACTGGACTCGCTGCAGCCTAACTAGCTTGGGGTGCGCAATGTACCATTGGTATTTGTGCACGACGCTGCAACCCCTTCAACAATATTACAATACAACACAACACTCTGACAGTGTATAGCTTGCAAAACATAATTAATAACTTTAACGAAGTAAAATTAACCTTGCTGTGTTGGAACCCGGGGCCTGACGATTACCGGATATAACTAATTATCTAATCTTTGCCTATACGAATTTATATTGGCTTCTGGGGCTGATTGAACATGCATGCCACCATATTTTAAAATGGTGGTTATAGAAAAGTAAACGTAAATGTCCTGACGAGCAACGCCGGATCCGTTTCCTGATAACTGTGTCGTTAAGACTACTCAAGAATGTAAGATTAAAATATAAGAACAACCGTCAAATGAAGGCCTAACTTACGAGTAAATTACAGTATAACCAAGAAGTGATATCTAGTTTATTAGGGAGAAGGTGTAAGATGCCTAAGTATTCGCGCGCCATAGTCCCAGTCCCCCTTTCAAAATACAAGGGGGACGGAAAAGGAAACCGGGGCTATTTCGCCTCTCTCCAGTCGGAAAATACGTAATTTTCCCGTCATTCGCGTCGCGCTGACGTGAGTTTTCAAGAATAAATGAGATGCTGGTTGTAATTTAGAGGTGGGGATTAACTCCGGACCTACGTTTGGACTGAAGATAAAGCTGGAAATGTGGCGAATTTATACCTTCTCCCTAATAAACTAGATATCACTTCTTGGTATAACTAAGACCCGAAACATTTAAGAATATGATACGACCAACCTATCATTTCATCCTCTCTTTAAAGATGCCGTGATTGTAGCCTTACTGATTTACATTATTTCAAAAGGGAGTTGAAACCGATATATATATATTTCGATATATTTTTTTTATGGCTTTGATGGGGGGGATTGGAAAAGTTTGGTCCTTGATTTGGGTTAAAAGTTGAAGAAACAGTTCGTATAGTATTATTCTGGGCAGAATATTTATATAATTATTAATACCTTTGACGGATGTCACTGTCAACATAACATCGTATATCAATTTAAGTATATATTTTGAACCAAAAATGGTGGTTCCTTTTTTTAGTACGATATCCGATGGCGAATAGAGAGGCGTTTGGTTGCACAATATCGGGGAGAAAATAATGTTGCGAAATTGTATTCCTAAATGGACTCTATAATGTCATTTACCAGGTATAAAAGTAGCGTACAATCTACAGAATTTGATTATTAAGTACTGTTAAGTTAGCTTCCTATATACTCTACCTCACGCTGCTATTTTTACATTTAAACAACGCCTTGAAACCTCAAATAGTTTGAGATATGGTTGGTGTCAAATTTAGGGTCGTTATGTACGTCGTTAGATAATTGACACGAATTAAAGGAATTACGTGGATATAAGTGATCAAAAATTGAAACTTGGACTTTGGTGACATTGTTACGCAACATTCACTTTCGTGATTTGCATGCGGCTAGTGTCCGTTCTAAGGATTTACAATGAACTCTTTTAATACCCTAAAATTCAAAGGAAACTATTGTTGAAGTTGTTGGGTGAATTATAAAAGTCTTCGGAATAGACTTGGTCGAAAGAAAGTGTGATCGTTTAATTTCTACATCGATGTCTTAGACTTCAAAACTTCACCGGAATAAAATTAACACTTCAAAGTGCTTAATTAAGCAAACTTCGTCATGACCCCAGTTAACCCCAAAGAAAGAGCCACATCCTGTTTGCCCCTGAGCACCAGTACGTTTTACTATGCGATTAGAACTACTTCAATGGTCTCTAATCGGAAGGGTGTACTTTGTACAGTGTCCCAACCATGGATGCCCTTGTTTACCCAATGCTAAATATCTACAGGGTGTCCATTCACCTGGATCGAGCGATATATCTTGCTGGTAACTTAAACCAGGAACATTATAGTGGCGTTGTACGATTGGAAGCGTGGAGGGTTCTACATTTAAATCGTATTTAAGGCCGTTTTCACTCATGAAAAAGGCGTGATATGATAGTGTTCAATTGGAACCATGTTACGGGTATCCCAGAAGGAAAGCACTATCTTGATACCCATGTTGACAGTTTCAATGCTTCATGGTCATACCAAGAACAGGGCTGTTCTATTAAACGATTGCAATATGCTAGAACCGAAAGGTAAAACCTTACAATTCCCGGGCATTTTTGCAAGGTCGACAAGCATTTGTTACCAATCTCTCGTGCTAGATGGCAACAGTCTCTTCGACTAGATTTTGCGGGAAAACCGTCTCCTGTATTGATTCGGCAACTTACTTTCCCGCTTTGAAAAACGTACGATCCAGCCGGAGCCAGCCCGCTGGTCCGACGTCGGACTACCTCATATCAAACATTATACCTGTGTGTGACGTGGAAAATTACGCAATTCTGGGTAATCAGTGACTGGCTCACAGTCATCGCCACGCTCTTTATGAAAGCGTGGATTTTATTCGGTGACTCATTGCGTAGTCAAGAGACCACCGGCCGACCCGACACACTTAATCATTAATTCAAAAACAACAGATTAAATATATCTTGTTCATTTTTACTGATTTTTAATAGGGACGGAACTGATATGTAGATTTGGAATTTTTTTTAGCTTATTTTAATATTGTTTGTGTTTATTTTTGTCGCGGGATAAGCGATTAATTGTAGGCCAAAGGTCAATATACTTACTAGATTTAGATTTTACTAAGTTTATGTTAAATATTTTGGTAGATTCTATAGGAGTCATTTTGCTTTGAATAATTAAAATGTCTTGAAACTGGTGTAATTTTCAAAAATTAATTTTGGTATTTGAAATTGGTATACATTCTCCCCATGTGTAAAATTGCTAGAAATTGCCGGAACCTTTCTTAATATGTAAAATGGCTGGACGCCGAATTAAAATAATATTGAACACTTGGAAATTTCTTTAAATTATTCGCGTTTTTGAAATTAACATTGATATCATTTCTGATAATTCTTCCCGTGACAATGAAATTGCTGGAATTCTCGCAAGTTTGTCAAATTGCTTTTCAAAACTCTCTTTAGACAATGTACACCAAATTGCCTAGAAGCTGCGTCTTTCAAAATTTGAAAATAACCTCTAAAATCCACTTTTTAAACTGTAGTTTCGGAAACTTGCAATTATTAAAAACGTTGCACCTTAAAACAAGATTCTAATTACCTAATCTATTGTAGAAGAGAAAATTAACACGTGCCAATATTTCTAACTTCCTCAATTCAGTGACACATTGTCAGTTTCCCCTTGTTAATCTGTTTTAATCTTTAAAATTTTAATCCGTAATCTTGCATTAGCTACGTGTAACCATTGACATAAAAGGCTGTAAATATTGTGGGTGTGATAGTTGTAATTATTTCTTAACTATAAGCCTAAGTACTCTTTCTTATCGTAAAATGATTAAAAAAATACAATGTATAAAACATATTTAGGCCTAATAGCATTCGAATAACTGGAAAAATATTGTTGGTGGGTTCGGGTTGGTTTCGCCCCTAACTTTCCTTGGAAATCGACTATAAAGTTTATTTCCCCGTTTTGATCCCCTCTTCCGTGGAAAATACAATATCTGGAATCTATAAGATTCACGGCGAAAGGGGGTTTACACTAGAGGGGATCCAAGAGAAATTAATTATTGACTAGGGCCGCAACTTTCCCTTCACTAAACGAGAGAGAGCCGGCAAACTCCATTCTCTCTCTGCTGAAAGTATTTCATCATCGCGAACAACGTGGCATCCCTCGCGCGGAACCCGCGTGTTCTCTATGACGACAACTCGAAAGAGCCAATAGGAGAGGGCGCGCGCCAGTCCTTCGCTCGAGAATTTCTATATAAACCCAGAGCGCGCGCT
This sequence comes from Phalangium opilio, assembly GCF_054372755.1. NCBI lineage: Eukaryota > Metazoa > Arthropoda > Arachnida > Opiliones > Phalangiidae > Phalangium > Phalangium opilio. The sequence continues at coordinate 5,429,437 of NW_028324226.1, forward strand.
AGTTTTCATATTATAATGCAACCGTCTTTCTAGGGTTAAAGTCGTATATTCAAAAGCTCAAAAATAGTCCTAGAGTTTCGGAGCTGCGGAGAAGTTACCCGGGTTTTTAACTCAATCTCGAAACACTAGACGAGAGAGAGCCAAAAAACTTTGTTGTTTATTCTCTTCTACTATCCGATCCTCCTTGATCGTTTCTGGATTATTGCAATTATTGACAACAATCGGAGAATCTATTCAATTATCGAGTCATGCATCCACAAGACGCGATTATCTCAACCGGTGATTACTCGGACACTATTCCGGAAGGTTTTAACTCGTCGGATATCTCGCTAATGAAGATGCCGGCCAGTATGAAGATGTCTTTAGAGGAAGATGTCTACGAAACTAGTTCCAACAACGGAAGTCACTTTTCTGGAGAAGGGGACGCCGAGAACTCCGAGTCGGAAGCCCCAACTCGTAGTAAGGTCGATTCCGATCACGATAAAGATTCCGGTATCGAATTTTCTGGCGGAGATCAAGATGACACCTTTGACCTGCCCGATAAGGAACTGGTGAGCAAGATTATCAATCAAGTCGAGTTTTACTTCTCGAACGAAAACATCCTGAAGGACCCCTTCCTTCTGAAACACGTCCGACGTAACAAGGAGGGCTACGTCAGCCTGAAACTCATCGCTACCTTTCGTAAAGTTAAGACCTTTACCAAAAACTGGAAGGTGGTTGCTTACAGTTTGAAGCAGTCCGCTAAGCTTCGAGTCAATGAGCAAAACACCAAAGTTCGTCGTGTCGAACCACTACCCGAACACGATGAAACCGTGCCATCTCGTACCATCTTGATCCGCAACTTGCCGTTCGAGAAACCCACGATGGAAAACGTTGGGGAATTGGTCTCAAAGTACGGAGAAGTTGCCCTTATTCGAATTCTACGTCCCGGAGGTGGTAGCCCATCTTCCGACATGAAAGAACTTAAAAAATTCTTAGTCAAACATCCGGAAGTCGCCGAATCGGTTTACGCCGTCGTCGAGTTTGAGAAAAGAGAATTCGCCGCCAAAGCCATGAAAGATCTCAGCACTAGGAAAGAATTGAAGGGAGTCGAAGCTTATCACTTGGCCGATAAGAACGCCGATGTCGTACCGGCACCCAAAACTAACGCCAGCAGTCCACCAATGAGTATCAACAACAAACAAGGTAGCGCCGAACAACAAGCCAAAAGGGAAGTCGCCCGCAACGCTGCCATCAAGAAACGTAAAAACAAGAAGCTCAGCAACTGTCAAGCCTTCCAAAACCGATACAACAACGGTGGCGACACTACAAACCCAGCTAGCAGTTGTTCCGAGAGTGACCAATACTCTCCGGAAGTTCGTCGACGATCAAGCGGCTCAGTCAGTTCCGGTTACGTCTCCGCCTCGTCTCCTAGGTTGTCCATCGGCGAATACTTTGCCGAACGAAGACATACCGGTCCCTCAAGCGCCAACCGACCCAATGCCAACAGTCCTTCCGGCAACAGGCGGACGTCTAACCCTAACCCGAGGCCATTCAGACCAAGCCTTAGCGAAAGTGAAAGTCATTCGAGCCCTTGGGTTCAGCGAAGATTGGCTCACCGAGAATCCGTCGGTTCCATCTCTAGCCTGGTCACCCATTCACGTACCTTAGTGCCTGAAGGTGTCATCAGGTTACCACACGGACCCGATGGTACTCGCGGATTCGCCACTCGAAGCCGAGCTCAAACTAGCCCATAAGAACAATTAATATTAAAAGACTTTTCGCGCGTTAATGTAAATAGTTATCATAAACAAATCGGTGTTAAATGCCTGTGATAGGGTGGTGCACCACCCAATTTTCTCTTTTTATTTTTTAAACTATAGAAAAAAAAATTAAGAAGAAACATCTAAAAAAACTAAAACAAAATAACTAAGAACTGTTTAATATTTATATTGTTCCTCTGTTGAAAATATTTCATTTACACTTTACTTTAAAAACAGATGATATTAATTTCTTTTTAAATATCATATTTTGTAAATATTGTTCTTTTTTTTAAACAAAATTTTGTTTTTGTTTGTAATGTTTTTTTTTCTAATGTAAATACGCGTAAATTCATACCTTTTTGTATTATAAACAAACTAAGAAAACATGTTGAAAATGAAAATAAGAATGCCTTCATATTAAATATGGCCAGAGATTGAAATATTATCATCTGAGCTGAAAATTGAAAATTCACTTCTCTTTATTTACTCTCTAAGCTTATTTTTGGAATAATATTGAGTAATTACGAATACGATCGAGCGTGAGACCAAATATTTTTATTTAAATAACTGTTTGGTACAGAAATATAAGTCAGAGTTCAACGTTTTCAAATATCCTCCTCAAAACCTAGTTTGACGCCGCCTGACTAAAATTAACGTACAAAGAGTTAAACCAGAGAGAGGGGGGAAAATAAAAAAAAAAAATACTTCATTAGCATTACTCCAATAACCCAAATGCCTAAATGCATTCCCAACGTTTTTCACCTTTGTATATTTTAAAGGGATACTTAAATCCGTTAAAATATTTTTATGTGCAATATGTTTCTGATAGGTTTGGCAGAAATTAAGGGAATGTTCTTTGCATGATTTTGAGTCGAAAATGTAACTAATATCTCCATTTTTCAGTCCGGGTCACTGTTTTCGAGTTATGACTTGACTTGTGTTTTAGGGGTGACCCCTTAATTAAATTAGTGATCATTGTCTTAATCAGTTTCTTAATTAAATTTAAGGGGTCATCCGTAAAATACTCCATCAATCTTAACTTGTAATCGGTGTCCCTTGGGGTAAAATGTCAAAGAACATTTCGACTCAAAATCACCCAAAGAACACTCCCCCCCCCCCTTAGTTTCTGATAGACTTATCAGAAAACACTCCATTAAATCAAAGTAGTATTTGGAAATTTTGAAATAGATTTTGTTAATTTAGAAAAGTTTCCTATCTCGATACTTGTAATTTTAAGGTAAAAGATAGTTTAAGAATCCCTTTAATTATTTTGCGGTCTGTCTTTGAAGCATTTCGACGGGAAGCTCGTGCAGAGTAAATTGCTAGCTTTGGAAAGTGTTGAAATTCCAACGCGAAATAGCCTTATGGAAGGTAGATATAGATTGATCGTTGGAAAGGCCTATTTTTTCCATAGAATTTTCTGGTTAATTCTCTTAACTAGATAATAATTAACGATTAATGATGGATCTATGTCAATCATAGAGCGTTGCGTACAAAAGTGGTATATGGTTAAATAATAAAATGTCGATTCAGCGTAATCAGTCTTTTTGAACTCGTAATACAGTTACGTCCAAATTATGGTAATTATACTAGAAACAAATGATATGGTTATATTTTTGGTTATTTTTTTTAATTGATGTATAAGAACCGGATGCATCGTGTGTATAAATTGTTGGCATCTATAGAATTTAAATATATATATATATATAGATAGATAAGTTTACATAACAACATTATTTTATTTGGATTATTTCCAAGATTTTTGTTTGCTTTTTTTAATTAGGTATGTTTTCAGTATTAAAAGGGTTTAAATTGTGATGTTACTACGTGGTTTTAAAGATATTGTAAGATTGAGGGGGTGCATTTTTGGATACTTTCTTAAATATTCTAAGCATCTTTATAGGGGCTAAACATTCTAAACATCATAATCTGGACTAAACATTCTAAACATCATAATCTGGACTAAACATTCTAAACATCATAATCTGGGCTAAATATTCTAAGCATCTTAATCGGGACTAAATATTCTAAAGATCTTATAATCAGGGCTAAATATTCTAAAGATCTTATAATCGGGGCTAAATATTCTAAACATTTTATAATCGGGGCTAAAAATTCTAAGCATCTTATAACCGGGGCTACAAATTCTAAGCATCTTAATCGGAACTAAAAATTCTAAGCATCTTAATCGGGACTAAACTTTGAAAAGATCTTAACTAAACATTCTAATCACAATTTAATCTACTTAGACAGGACTTATATAATCTAATCTAATCGTAATTAAATTAGATTTAATCAGCTGATTGGTGTGTGTGTGTGTTTAAGCAAAAAGTGATCTGCTTGTCTAATTAAGCGCATAGACATTTACGTATATTTTTAATTTTAAAGAATTTTGCATGGAAGTATAAACTGTACAGTATAGAAAATGAACTATTTTAGCGCAGTTATCTTAGAACTAAGAAGATTGACTACCGCTGCAACTCTACGTCCAAAGTCGAACTTTTGGGGCTTCTCCAAATTTAGCTCTTAATTACCGTATTTACGTAACATTATGTCTTGCCTTGAAAAATTATGTAGAAGAAACCCTTTAAATTATAATAAATTTGGATCTCGTGCCATATCATTCAAGCTCATTAATTAATTCATAATAAACTTTCATTAAAAAAACCGTCTTTCCTTTCATTACCCAAACCATAAGCTATCAATCACAATATATTACGGGTGTTTTTGATATGTCTGGCATAAATTAAGGGCGATTTTAAGTCGAAAATATAATTTTTATCTCCATTTTGCCGTCAGGGCCACTGTTTTCGAGTTAAGATTGGATGGAGTATTTTACGGAAGACCCCTTAAGTTTAATTACCGAAAGACAATAATTTCTAATTTAATTAAAGGTCATCCCTAAAACACTCAAATCATAACTCGAAAACAGTGTCTCTTGTGGCAAAAAGGAGATAGAAATTACACATTTTCAACTCAAAATTTTCCAAAGAACATCCCCATTTAATTTATGCCATGCAGACTTATCAGTACAACTTGTCTATTACATAACAATTTAAATAAAAACAAAATAAATAAATAAAAATTGAAGAAATCATTTTTGAAGTTCAGTAGCTTCATACATAACACGAGAAAAAAGAATTAAATTTATTACATACCGATTATCAAAAGAAAAAATTAACAAATCTTACGATAACCTCCTTCAATATCATCACAGCAATGATAAGATATAAAGTAGGTCTAACTCGATTTCAATATCAAACAATATCTTTTTCATAAATCGAAACCTTTATTAAAGAAAACAAGGACCAGCATTTTTGTCTATAATCATTTTTCTTCGGTATAATCCACGTGGGTTTAACCTTCGCGGGAATTTTTTTTCTTCTTTATTTTCGTTGTATTTAGGTTATCTCGCTCGCTCGCTAAGGTAATTCAATAAAACTGCAGTTAACAAGTATACGTGGAGTCAGTCACAATCGTGAGAGTCTAACCTCCAAAAAGAACGTTCCCTTTTTCAATAGAAAACTCAAATTATTTGATTTCTTCAACCTTGTTGCCAGATTATTGTAAATTTATTCCACTTTCTCTTTCGTCTATACAGAATTAATATTTTTTCTGTAACGGCGTGTGATTCAACGTGATAATAGTACAATATTTGACAAGGTTCAGCTTAGTAGAATTAATAGACATACTTTGGTCTATATTACAAGACATTGTCATTTTAACTTTTAAAGGGAGGCCGTAATGTATGTTTAAAATGCTTCAAAAATATTTCTTGTATATTTTTCGTTATTATAGTTATCATAAGTTTATAAGATATGTTCCATAAGTTTGTCACTGGTTACAAACTGGAGCTTGTCATGAAATGATGTAGGTCATAGATTTGCGTAAAGCGACTCCTAGTGAGGCACCGTATTTAGTATAGACTAAATAGGAAGATGAACTGCAAAACCGATACTGAGAGCTTATCATGAAGTGACGTAGGTCATAGATTTGCGTAAGGCGCTGTCAAAGGCTTAGTACAGAGTAAATAGGAGATAGACTGCAAAATTAACCGAGTGTAGGCATGCAATTCTCGCTTGTCGTTCTCGAACTAGGTCTTAGTAAGTCTCTTGCATTACGTAGTATAGGAAGTGTCATACTTATGTAACATATCTTATAAACTTATGTTACTATTTTTATTTTATTTCAGTTGTTCATGCCGTTAAATTCCCTAGTGTTGCCAGCCGTTTGTGAGTCAAGAGATTTACAGAGAGTAGGCTAGCAGTGCAGTTTGAATCAGTACTTGACAAACCATGGCAACTTGACTCACAGAGGGGCTGACAACACTGCACTGAACTCTAAGCTTGATAAAGGAGTTAGGGATTTGGTGTAGGGTTTACATGATGAAATTCTTCTATAGGTGTTCTTATATGGACTGAAAAGTTAATTAGAAACGCATTTGTTACGGGGAAATTACCTGAGGTTGATTAAGGCATACCCTCGTATTTTGTAGAATTTAGTAAATTTAGGTTTAATTAATTATTTAATTAGAAATAAAACTCGAAAGATACTTTCATAGTCTCATAATGTGTTTAGATGGGGGATACTAATGAAAACTCGGGTCAAAGTTGAAAGGTTAACAACACTAACGGACATCGTATTTAAAATTTAATATACAATACCGATAATGTTGTGGTTTGATTATTCCTAAGTTAATATAGGTTAATTAACCAAGGTGCACGCCTAAAATGTTCCAATTTCTATAATATTTTAAATAAAAAATAATATGAAAATTACTGTAATTAGATAAACATTTCGGCCGAGCCTTGGATGAGACCAAAAATTCCCATATTTCAATGGGGAAAAAACTGTTGAGGGTTTCCTTATTTAAAATTTGGACGATAGGAATTTAGGTTCTAAATGAATGAAATATTGTATTTTAACGTCCCTTGAAAAGCGCATGGTTATAAACGCGGGGGAGTTTGGTCGTTTCTATGGTTTCCAATAAAAATCTTTCTTTTTTTTTTTTCGCCGGCTCTCAGTCGAGGCATCGTGGCTGCCAACGTGGAATTCCTCGCTTTCCACGTTTATCGGGCTTCCCCCCGCACATTCGTCCCACTTCGGAAAACGCTAACACCCTTCGTCAACTAAACACAGACCCTCTCATTCCGCTATAAAGAACTTTCCCGGTGATACGGATTTAGAAGTCTGCATCGTCATCCAGCGCCAACCATGGGCTGATTACGCCCTCCTAGTTAAAGGTTACGTCAGAGAAACTGCCCACGCGGCGTCTGCTGCTCCTTAGAACATTTGTCTCAAACCCCCCCCTCTTTACACTCCATTCCCAAGCTTGATACTCATTGACGAAATACTTCTCACCCCCATGTATTTCCCCAGTCGACTCTGCTGGCAATGCTCCCGATACTTTCTGCAGCTCTCAATCCCTTTGCTTCCTGCAATACCCCTGCCTTAAATAGATACCTAAATGTCCCTCTCATACCGAGAAACTAAGTTAAGTGTACACTTCATTTAAGAAAGATGAATTCTATCAGAAGGGGATAATGGAAGAAGGATGACACTCTGCATCCTCTTAATACTTTAGTTATGTAACATGATTCTTCCCAGGGTCACTATTTTCATGTTTTCTCTCCTGCTCATCAAACTTCAAATGGGCATAGCACCGTGCTAGGGTGAATTCTCAGCAATCAACCCACAAACCTTGATTGTCTTGACGTGGGACAAAAACGCACAAGCGTATGCGCCTTGGCAAATAGTTAAGCGCTAATAGAGTCATTTTGAGGGAACTATTTATCGTGTATGTGATTCGGTTTAGTAACTTTTCTCCAATTGTAAAATGATGTTGGTATGGATCATGTTACAATTATACCCCGCATTGTTGAACACTTCTTCAACAATGGCTTCAAACAATTAAGGACTTTGGTACAGGACTGGTAACTTTGAAGCCTCTTCTACCGTCTTTGTTGTCCACATACCAATCATTGTTCTTCTTAAACCTAAAACAAGCAGACGATACTGCAGATCCCCATTTAAGAAGGGTATATAGATCAATGAATAATTAATTAATTAATGAAAATAATCAATATTTAATATCTTGCACTACTATTAAATGACTCATCAAGTCGTGCAAATACCTCATGACTTCCAATCAAAACAATATTATACCCAAGAGATTATCAAATTTGAAGACTCATATCAAGTTATTTAAATTCAAATTTAAGCTGAAACTTTCAGTTAAATTCATATTTTTTATCTCAAAAGAATGAAGTAATTTTAAATTAATTTCTTAGTTTCTTGGAATTGAAAAGACTTTTTGGCACTTGTAAGTATTCCTTTGAGTTTCAATCCGTTCTGTCTCCTCTCTCTCTCTGTGAAGATTATTGTTGTGTAACCCAATTATGCGGTAGTTACGTACCTTACAAACCTGGCGTTGAAATCCAATTTTTTGAATCCCATGGTGCTAAGAAAGGATTGTCTTTAAAAACTGATTTAGAGAAGTCTGCTTTATGTAACGATTTGACACCTTTCTAACAGTGGTTTGTTAACTTGAAGGCAATTTATCGTATTGACTTGAATAGATGTCCTTGTTAGTTTTTTATTTGGAGAGCAGAGTCTAAATATATGCGTGCTATTAGTGGGAAATGTTCCCAGCGTTGCACGTGTAAAGCTACTTTTAAAATAGTTAAAATATTCGAAAGTTTTGGTTACTTTTTACAGAAGCCAGCCATATTTTAAGATGGTTACAGATAGAAACCGAAAACCATGTATTGTAAACATATCTTTCAAATTAATTATACCGTCAGTTTGTTATGGATGGTTACTTTTCTAACCGTTATGGTGGTGTATTCAATTTAAAAATTTCATACTGACAAAGACGGCACTACTACTACTACGACTACAACGACAGGGCAGGTCAAACTAATAGCCTCATCTTAGAATGTACATTATACGATGTGGCTAAAACCCATACAGTCCGTCTATACAGGGTGCTTCTGATAAGTCTGCCATAAATTAAGGGGGATGTTCTTTGAGCGATTTTGAATCGAAACTTTTCTATGAAATTTTTCCGTCTGGGCCACTGTTTTTGAGTTATGACTATGAGTGTCATAGGGATGACCCCTTAATTAAATTAGAAATCATTGTCTTTCAGTTTCTTAATAAAATTTAAGGGGTTGTCCGTAAAATACTCCAATGTTAACTTGAAAACAATGGCCCGGACGGCAAAATGGAGATAGAAGTTATATTTTCGACTCAAATACGCCAAAAAGAACATCCTCTTAATTTATGGCAGACTAATCACAACACCCTGTAGAGAGAGTGTGCATCAAAGGGGCTAGAGAAATTTCTTCCTCCATTTCTTAAATTTAACCGCGCTTCAGGGCTGCCAGTAATTTGTTATTAGAGCATCTAAGGTTTGGAACTGAATGATAACTGAAACGAGCAGAACTACAAACAGGACGTTATAGCGGGAGGAAGGTCTTTTCTTTTCCATTTCTCTATATAGTCGCCACTTTCAAAGATGATTACGAAATGTAAGAAACGGTTATAATAATAATAAAACCTAATAACGCTAGAGATTTTACAATTACATACGGAAAATATATAATAAAACCTTAAAGTATTTAATTTGTTACTTAACGGTATTTTTAACAAGAGTTTCCTCTTGAACCCTCTTAGACCTCTATAGGCTGTAAAACGGGAAGATTAACGAAAAACTAAATCTATCGTAAAAAGTTCAGGAAATTGCGTAATCCATTCATGATTTCGTTTATCTATAGTACCCCAGTTAAAGATTAAAAAGACTAGGTAGTGCTTTGGGTCAGTTAAAAATAAATGATTATAGTATATTGCATAATCTGTAATGGTGTTTATGTTATTCTAGATTAATATTTGTGCGCCTTTTGATTATGTGTATAAACCAGGGTTTGAATAAATAATAATAAAAACCCTAAGGGTTTTTTTGGGTTTTATCCAAAATAAATAAACTCTCCACTTAATAAAACCCCATCACTAAAATCATCAATTTTGATAAATTTAAATTCGAAAATAATTTCTTTTTAATGATTGTTTAAAATATTTATTGTTTCAAGTTCAAAAATATTATTTAATAATATTTTTTAAACTTTTTAAACATTTTAAGATGTTTTCTTACTAAATTCTAGTAAATTGTGACTTAAAATGACAATGACTACAACTCACGCAAACTGCTGGATTTTTTTTTTTTAATAAAACTCAGATTTTTTTGAACCCTGGTAAATACAGAGACAGGGAACACTTTCGATTACGTCATAACCCTACTTAAATATTCCCTTCATAAGGATAGCAAAATCTTCGTGCTTAAACAATTAGGCTGACGTACTAACAAATCAAGCAATTTAGCTAAAGTATAGCATTCACCATCCCAGTCCTAATTGACATCAACATCTGTCCTTTGGAGACCATTCATGGTCCTATTTCATTGTAATTAACAGTAGACAAATTCGTTTATTACAAATAGAGAAACCAACACACATTGGCGAGGGTTATCTTAACTGTAACCAAGAAGCTCCGCCAGAGGCAGTGCGAGTTGGTTAGCCTTAAGCGTGTAGTGAACTCTGGCTCCGTCTGGTGTTGCTTCTGGCGACTAGGAGGATCCTCCAATGGCGGCCTCGCCCCTGTGTGTTTTTTTCTCTGTTTGTAATAAACGATTTTGTCTATTACAGGTATAAACGTTAGCTGACCCACACCCTTGCCTTACCTTCGAACTATACTCTACTGTAATAGATAAAAAAGATCTTTCAAAATTCAAGTCTGTAAATACGTTTGCTATAATCTGAACGGTACAAATAAATCTCTCGAAAGATTATTAACATCGTCAGTCGTGAAAACAATTTAAAACAGCGTGTCAGTGAAATGTGAACTATGTCACGAGACGCTTGGTTCTGGTGTCGAAAAACAACTTGTTTGTATGTACATACATTAAAATTAGACAAACAGATATGATATTTATCATAGAACAGTTCTAAACGTTCAAAGTAAAAATTGTGCAAATCCCCCACGCACCACGCCATCGAAGATTCCGGTTTAATCTTGAATTCTAGACTCTGATAGGGGATGGATTAATGGGGCTGAAAATAAGAAAAAGAATAAAACAATATCTAGAATGACAATAAAATATATTACAAGACTAAAATCACGCCACTGTCGGATGGCAGATAGGCAATGAGACATTGTTGACTTTAGTATTTTATATTTCTATGATAAGACAAAGTTCCAGATTATATACTAACAATCTGAGAGTGCTGCCATTGAGAATATAATAAAGGGGTAGTAACGTTAGCTCTATTCGCAATATAATTTTGCCCCAAAAAAGAACAAGGATTATTTATCTAAGTGGTGAGTGAGGAAGTTAATGCTCATCAAAAAGCGATAGTTTACTAGGGAGAAGGTATAAATTCGCCACATTTCTAGCTTTATCTCCAGTCCAAACGTAGGTCCGGAGTTAATCCCCGCCTCTAAATTACAACCAGCATCTCTTTGGTTCTTGAAAACGCACGTCAGCGCGATGCGAATGACGAAAATTACGTATTTTCTGACTGAGGAGAGGCGAAATAGCAACGGTTTCCTTTTACGTCCCCCCTTGTATTTTGAACAGGGGGACTGGGACTATGGCGCGCGAATATTTAGGCATGGAATACCTTCTCCCAAGTATCGCTTCTTGGCTCATCCGTTATAATTTTCCCAAGGCTAGGGATAGGGTATATGGATAATCGGTTAAGAATTATGTTCCGCTACTGAAAGAAGTCGGAACTGGCAATAATAATTAGCCCAGGTTCAGACAAAATAGGTGGGTGGTCCAGTATGAAAAGAGAGTAGCGTAAAACAGGCCTTTTTGTAAAAAAGGGGTTGGCAACATTCAGTATGAGACATACAAGATGGTTGATACATTGTCATCCGTCTCTGTGTCTGCGCACTCTCATGATACAAAAAGGCTACATCGCAGGCGCCAAGAACGAGATGGACGGCAAAGCTTCACCCCATGACTTTCCCTCTTAATTACATCGAAATGGTCTATTGTACATTCGCGGCTTTTTTCAATTACTTTCCACCGTAGTGTTTAAGACTACGTAATTAAAATCCGCTATTAGTGTGTCTCGAAACTGATTGACATACTAGGGTATTGTCCCATAAAGGTTAATTGTCCTTCCGCCATTTTGTACCTCTCACTGACTCCTTTTTCTTTATTCTCTTTGGCCCGTCGTGGGGAACTTGACTTGGGGCACAAAAAGAAATAAAGAATGCAATCATTTGAACGATATTTTAAATAATAGTGTATAAACGTAAGTATTGCGACTGGGAATTTATGGATTAAGTCTTTTGTTATCGCTGTTTGTTATCGTTACTTCCACGTGTAACATCCTGTCTCGTCAGACGACCCGTGATAAGAAAATCTCGCTGGGAAACAAGATGGGTGTGTGCGTTTATAACTTCCTTTGATTACTGATATGTTTACCGTTACGAGATAGAGTCCAAGTGTTTGGATCAATTAAAGAATTACAAACCAATATCAAAAAATTGTCATGGACCACTATCGTTATTTTTGTTATTAAATAAAAAGATAACCTCCATTGGCGTCCTTTGGACGTTTTACAAAACAAAACTTAGATGCTCTCTGTTAGTTGATGGACATAGCAACGTGAATATCCCAGTCCAAACTGGGTAGAAGCGGTTGCTCTAGTAAGCTCATGACACTTGGGTCTTACTGACGTCAATAATGGGATGTGACTTGAACCTACCAGCCTGCCTCTATTTGTGTCTTTCACCGAGGGGCCAATCACTCGGTGTAATTGGTGTACACGTTGTAGCTTTGACTGTTTTGAAGTATTACTTGTAGTAATCTTTCACAGTCCTATACCCTTGATTGTAAAAATGTAGCGTTCGCATACTAAAGTTAAGGTAATCATTTTGTACTGTGGTCAATTAGAAACCTTTCGCGTGCGGAACATGTTTTCAAATGATCTTTTAGGTTTATCGAGTTAAAAATACACTATGTTGTTCAAAGAAAATCGTTCCGTAAGTTTCGATACCAGGGTTTGTTTTAACGAACAACTACAATACACCAAAGTCAATTAAATAAGTTTATTTATTTTTCAAACGTCACCGAATATACACAATAAAATATTTTGAGATTGCGTTAGGAGCTTTCTTTATCAATATAAGATACTTCACCTATTAATAGAAATCGATAGAAATATTGCCATAATTTCGTTTGAAGAAAGGTATCTTCGAAATGATTGTCAATATCGTATGTTTTAGCTTTAAAAACGCGCTATCTTATCATTTGAGTAAGGCTTGGTTTTTCCACGGAGTGTTTATTTTTAGAGGAGTGGCAACCTGCATCGAGTATCGATCAGCTCGAGAGACTGTTCAAGAGTATCCCAACCCAAGGTCATTTGCGCCACGTGTTCATAAAATTTCAAGTTGGATATGCTATACGGCACTTACGAAGTTACCGCCCCCTTTTCGAAGTGTTGTTCTGTCAACTCAATAGACCATTTCGATGTTAAAAAGGGGTGGGCAACCCTCAGTATCAGGACGTACAAATGGGATGATCCCTTGCCATCTCTGCACACTTTCATGATCCCCAAACCTTAGTTACATCGAAGTAGTCTATGGTACGAAGCGCGACTACCGACAAGGAATGATAAACACTAACAAAAGGCACACGTGGCTTACCAACAGAAATACCTTTATAGAGAGCTTTCGTTTGGGGGAGGAGCTAAGATACGTGAGATCATTTACACCGCCATATTGGTGGGTTCATTGGATAATGAAAGATGAAACCCACCAATATGGCGTCCAAAACCGTTTTAGGACTTAGGTGGGCGTGACGTACTACGCAGCCAACTGAAATCTCTCTATTAAATACTGTATAGAGAGCTTTCAGTTGGAGGAGGAGCTGAGTCTCGTGACATATTTTACGCTGCCATATTGGTGGGTTTAAAGCAGGAATGAAGCTGAGACCGCCCAACACGAACAGCGGTAAGACTTGGGAGGGTGTGACGTACCACTATCCCATCTGAAAGCTCTCTATAGGACAGCGATTTTTTACTAAGATGTCCTTGAATTACACCCTAGACTGTGATCAGTTCGCCGGGGCTAAAAAACTGGTCCGCTTACTGCTCCACTTAAAACTGTCACATACTCCATGGTTTTTGAAAGCATTCAAATCATTGCTTTGATTCGATAAAATATATTAAAACAATTTTTTCAATTGAACTCATCCTGAACAAACGAATTATTATCCGGCTTAGGGATTTTTCGAAAACAAAATTCTTTCTTGTTCCGAAAACTATATGACGTTGTTTCTTTACGTCACGATGAGCTGATTGCGGGGTCAGCTGAGACTGAAGCCCACAAATATTCCACCCTTCTTTAAGGGGAGTCTTTTTACTAGATCGAGTTACGTACGCTCCCTGTTCAAGAGTAATTTGCAAAAACTATTTTTATCTTTAGCAGATTTAACGTCTTATATCAATCCGCGTCGGCTTTCTCTAGAATGTAAACTAACTTGAACCAAACAGTCCAAACTATTATTCACTTTAGGAAGAACGAAGAACACACTCAATAATCATATGAATATTGAAAATACGATTTCGTATAGATATTTTCTTATTATAAATCTAATTTAATCGCATTTAATTAATATGCAAATAAAAGTGTAACGGCTCTTGAAAATCTTTAGGATGTATTATAGTATAATCTTGTCATGGAAAGGGAAAATGTACTCGGATTAAACCTTTTGTACGTGACGCAGAGGTTTGTGGGTTGGTTGCTGGGGATTTAGTACCAAACGGTATAGAATTCACCCTCAAGGTGCGATGCCGATCTGAACTTAGTTTGATGAGCAGGAGAGCAAACAAAAAAGGGTAAGCCTGGAAAGAATCATGATACGTAACTAAAGTATTGAGAGTGAACAGAGTGACATCCTTCCTATATTATCCCCTTCTGATTATCTATATCTATATAAATCAAAGTCCTGACTGACTGAATGACAGACTGACTGATAATCAACGCCCAGCCCAAACCGCTTGCCCTAGAAGGCTGACAATTTGCAGGAACGTTACTCATAAGTAGTAGGCGCGTACTAAGAAAGATTTTTTCAATCCGCCGCCATCTTATAAAATGGCGCCCAGAAATGTAAAAAATATTCTCTATGCAATAAAGTACGCGCGTTTCAACCGATTTCACAAATATTTAGTACACTGGTTTGCTTTAACCTTAAGACGGGCTGAATGGTCTTTCGGGTTTTAATTTTCGCCATCTTTTAAAATGGCGCCCAGAAATGTAAGAAAATATTTTCATGCAATAAAGTCCGCGCGTTTCAACCGATATCACAAATATTTAGTACAATGGTTTCCTTTAACCTATAGACGGGCTGAATGGTCTTTCGGGTTCGATTTTTTGCCATCTTTTTAAATGGTGGCCTAAAATTTAAAAACCCTTTATGTAATAATGTCCGCGAGAAAAGTAATAAAAAATTTCCCGACGGGCTGACGGACTGTGCCGATTGCCTTCGCTCCTAGGGTGCTACAAAAACACACGCGAGCGACGCCGCGGGTAACGGCTAGTACTATATATTTCGCAGAAAAGTCGTCAACAGAACTAATAGCCGGCCATTTTGTCTGTCCCGAAAAATTGGGTCTTCTCTTATAGTTCAATAAATACTCGTGTGATAATTTATTAATTTCACAGTAGTTCGTTTCGTTCAGGATGTGTATATGAATAATCCCGAATTCCAGTTTCTTAATTCCCCCCTTAACTTCCCACCTTCACTGTCAATTTCCCGCCTCTCTTACGTCATTGAAAGTGGAATGTCGATTGAGGGAGAATGAGAAATTCTCTATAACAGGGTGTCTCGTGATGCGTTTTAATCATCAAATACCAAGCGCCGAGTCTTAGCTAAACAACTAGAGGGAAAATACATAATTTAAACTTAACGAAAGTAATTTGAATAAATTAAGATCGTTTTGCCTTGATTTTCCTTATTTTTCTTCTTGGGAAATTCCAATATGAAGATAAAGATTAAATTATCTAAAGTCGAATAAACAATTTAAATATTTTAGTTTATAATTAGGTAGTTTATGTTTTTCCTCTATTTTAACCCTAATGACATGTTGTTGAAAGTTTCCGTTTAGTCTTTTAGAACTTCAAAATGGTGTTAGAAGCCTTGAACACAGCGACGTGAGTTAGGGCAGAGGTTCGTTTGATTTGTTTACAATAAACACTGAAGGATAAACAAGGAACGTTTTATCACACTTGTTATTTTAGCTATTCTTAAATTATTACGTGGTATCAGGAAGGTCGAGGTAGGCTTATGAAGTTTACTATTGTTTCTTTTATCATCACTTAAATTAAACTTTTGTTCAACAAATATTTATTCAAATTATTATTACTTTTGAAATATGAATTTTTGTGAAACGTACAGTTTGACACTTGTTACTTTAGCTATTCTTAAATTATTACGTATTATCAGGAAAGTCGAGGTAGGCTTATAAAGTTTGCTATTGTTTCTTTTATCATCACTTTAAGCTTTTCTTAAACAAATAAATAAATAAAATAAATAAATCATTATTCCTTTGGAAATATGAATTTTTTGTGAAAGCAACACTTTGAATGAGAAAAGTTTAAATAAAATCTTCTTGACCAATCAGAGCGTTGTGACAAGTGACGTGCAAAGTATACCTCATGACGCGTTGAGATCAATAGATGGTCAATATGTTTCACGAAATTCAAAATCAAAGTGAAATATGAACGCCTTTTGAATGATCGAACATGATGTTCTGCACATCCAAATGAATTAAGCATTCAACAGCTTATATTTTTCAAAGTAGAATAACTCATGCGCATCTTAGAACAACTTTATTATTTCAAA
Organism: Phalangium opilio; assembly: GCF_054372755.1. Lineage (NCBI taxonomy): Eukaryota > Metazoa > Arthropoda > Arachnida > Opiliones > Phalangiidae > Phalangium > Phalangium opilio. The sequence continues at coordinate 5,446,093 of NW_028324226.1, forward strand.
ATAAATTACAAATATTGTGTTGGCCAGTTTGAAAATAGATTTTGGGCAGTCTTTTACTTCAAAATCAACTATGTTCATCTTTAAAACCAAATTTTACTTTTCATTCAGAACTGCCCGTTTAAATTGTGCCACCATAGAAATTATACTTGGTCATCTTTGACCTCTCATTTTACGTGCCACAATTTGACACTGATATTTACAATGTCAGGCCATCGTTGAAAAACAAGGTTACCCACAACATTATTCCAACGTACTCTACAAAAATATGCTTTAGGAGGCCAAAGTATCGATTATGGTTTTAGTAGATGTTTTTCTCATAATACCTCATTAAGATGCTATTAACTAGTTCAATATCATTTTTAAAATGAGTTTTTCTATCGAATCAATTAACTAGGTATGAAGTTTTTTTTTTCAAATTTTGGTTCCTGTAAGTCGACGTAAGGAGGTTTTTCTAGGGTGTGTCGGATTCAGAATGTTTCGTCGACCCAACATTTTTTCCCCGGTTTTTAGTTAATCTTCTTTTTCCCCCGCTATGTAATCGTAATGAAAACACTTAATTTCTCTAACCTCTTTCAATAACGTCAAGGATAATATCGTCATTCCAAGGTCGAATCCCTGTCATGTGCCCGATATTAAACAGTTTCTTCTTAGTCATTATGTTGGTAGAATACGTAATCACTTTGATGAAGGAAGCATTTAACAGATACTGACTGCATTTGTACAGTAATACAGATGTTAAGTGTAGTGGACTTCTCAGTCTTTTTGGCTCCTACTTTTATCAAAAGTTAATAGATGAAAACATAAAGTGTACTTCGTTTACAGTGTCCACTGTCCAGGTTTGGTTATACACAGTTTTCAATTTCAGACTAGGAGGATTCATACTCTCTACACAAGGAGGCCAGACTCGCTGTTAGAGTCGAAAGCCACTCGTAAATTGTAATTACAATGAAAAGGGTAGTTAAATGGAAAATATGGTTCCTAAACGAAGCAGATTAGCTAAGTTATTTCGAACTGCCTCAAGAGCAAATGTGGTTTCTCTCCATAAATGGCGACGGATCAACTGATTACGTCATTAGTTCGAGAAACACATCCATGGGGCACAACTTGATCAGATCAGTTCAGACACCAAGAGTAAAAATGAAGTTGAAACCAGGTTTCTCTCATGGTATACCTTATATCAGAGGATATAAAATTACTCTTCGAGAGAATTAAAGTGTAAAACAAATCGGGGTAGTTGTAACATGATTCTTCAAAGTTACCAGTCCTGCTCCAAAGTCCTTAATTGTTTGAAACCATTGTTGAAGAAGTGTACTACAAAGCGGGGTAATTATAACATGATCATTCCCAACATCCCTTAACATTAGGAGCAAGGTTACTAAACCAAATCAAATACGCGTTAAATAGTTCCCTATTACTCTTTTAGTGCTAAACTATTTGCCAAGGCCCATGCGCTTGTGTATTTTAGTCCCACGTCAAGACGTTGAGGTTTGTGGGTTGATTTGCGGGGATTTGGTACGAAACAGTTATAGAATTCACCCTAGCACGGTACGATGCCCATCAGATCTTAGTTTGATGAGCAGGATAGCAAACAAAAATGGCTCCCTCGCCTGGGAAGAATCATATTACATAACTAAAGTATTAAGAGGATACATAGTGTCATCCTTCTTCTAATATCCCCTTCTGCTACTACGGAATTACTTCATTAATAGAAACAATTTAATTCATAAACTTGACTCGGTTTTTGAATTACTAAGATGATACCTTGCAAAACTGTACTTTACTGACCAATACTTGAATCATTTGACCAAATTCATTATTAATGTTCATACGGATTTTTAGAACAAATTATTTTTCCAAAAAAAGCAAGCACAATAACAATGAAGCTATTTATGGAAACTAAATATAAATAGCTTTGTTTTCGTTCGTAACCCTGCAAGATCACCCTCGGAGTTCACCCTCTGCCATTTTAAGAAACGGTAAACATGTTTTTATCCCTCTAATAGAACCTCGATCGGCACTTTCTATTATTCTTCCATAAATTGTAACATTGTTATTCAAACAAAACTGCCATTACTATCAATTTCATAGCGCACCATCGTTCGTGACAGGCTAATACATGCACATATATTATTTTTTCTCTATAGCTTAAAAGTTTTCTTATAAAAAAAACCAAGCTAAACTCGAAATAGCCATGAGAAAATCTAGAAGAAGAAAGAAAAAAAGTATTATTTGTATTCTTTTAACCTTGCTTATTAGAAATTGACATTTTTCGTAACCTAGAAAAGATCTCTCTGTAAAAAAAACTTCCCCTCCCATAAAAATTGAGGTTTCTGTCTTTTCTCAAGTTCGACGTCAAGATCATATTTCCAAAGTTTCCAAAACAGGTTTTCCGGCTAATAGATTTAAAATACAAAACATGTTTTTTAAGTTTAATTTTAAAACAAACGTATACTAAAGTTAGGCTTAGGAAAGACTCCGTTTAAATTTATTGAATATTTAAATATTTATACAGGTTTATTAAAAAGGAAATCGGACTTATATTACTGAGAATCATGGGACAATGATTTTCTTAGTAATGCTAGCTATAGTCTAACTTTATTCCACGAAAAACCCGATCAATGCAGCCTCTACTGCACAAGCGTTACGAGTTGTATTTCTAAAGTTTCATTCTTTCTTTATAGTACTGTAAAAGTATTGGATATCCTTGGATCCCCCTTATCTTAGTCTAAGGTAACGTTGACTTATTCTAGGAAAGCCGTTTTCTATGCAGTTTAATGTGTATTAATATAAGTAAGATAAGAATTATAAGTATGACATTTAATTCAAGACCATTCCGTTAAATGCTTCTTGAGTAACCAGCCACAGGGGCGGGGTCGCAACACTTGCGATGTAAAAAGGCGGTAAGCAACCCTCAGTATCAGGACATAGAAGGGGTTTGATCCCTTGCCGTCTCTGTGCAGTGTGCACTCTCATGATATAAAAACACTACAGCGCAGGCGCTAAAAAGCGGCATGGAAGGCAAAGTTTTACCCCTCTCTTAGTTACATCGAAGTGGTCTATTACCCTTGGGGCAAGAGTCAACATGTTGAAGGAGATAGGGATGAAGCCGCAACCACAAGACCAATAAAGTCGCTGTCTCTACCCCAAAACACGGCAACGAAGTCGTCCCAGCATGCTTAGCGTTTAGGTAGGGTCGTACAGTACGGAAACGTCCAGGATGCCCCCTGTGTCTTAAAAATAGAAGCTAGTTCTTATGCAAATACAATGGCGCTACACGGCAGCACTTGACAATTGCCTACCGAAGGGTAGGGGCGTGTGCAACATAGTTACACAGGGAGGGTTTCATTGCCGCATCTCCACTCCATCTTGCCTCTTTTTCCCCTGGCATCACCACACGGAGCTCGCATTCATTACACGTGCGAGGCAGGCCAACTCAAATTAACTCTAGCGGTGCTTCTTGGTACCCGTGGTGTTTGCTTCATCTTATGGCATTAACGGGATGGTCTATAAATTTCAGACACCTTTTTCGAAAATGAGCATTACTTCTATGAGCCTCTTGGACTGCAAGCTGAGCAATTTAGTTTCAATGCATAATCTATGGCTAAAATATATTTAAAATTGTCATACTTATAACTACTATATTACTTATTGCTTTAACAAGAACTGGGGGTGAAGGAAATTCAGAAATTGTTCCTTTCAAGTTAACTTTAGAGCGTAAGGAAAACCGTTAGCTACCATTTCCTTTCCATTGTACTAATCCCAATTAACGTTGATACTTTTATCCGCTCTAAAGCGTCTTTAGTTTTTTTTTGTTTTTCAAGGATATTTCCATAGAATGTGACGTCATTTTCGTCATGATTCACTGTATTATTGAGACTATTTCGAGTTAAAAACAAAGATGAAGTTATACGTTTTGCCGGGGTTTAACTTTTACTATTTATAAGCCTATAAAATATCAAAATATGTTTACAAACTTTTATAACGATTACTGGAAATTTAGAGCGATGTTTGTTTTTTATCTAAGTATTAATTACTAAATTTTTGGAGGTTTTTGTCACTAATATGTTGTAGGCCTTCGAAATATCTGAAGGACTTATTTATAAGAGAGAAAGTTAATGCGATACCTAAGTATTATGAGGGTGATTTTTGTAGACCTTTTTGAAGGTTTAAATTTGAATTAATATTACAAATTATATATAGGTTAATATTAACATCAAAATTGAACCAAAATTTTAAAAAATTATGAAACAATAGAGATTGGTCAATTAAATAATCCTCGTAATTAATAATACTTCAATATTAAACAAGTAGAATTTAAAAATATTTATAAATGTTCTATTTGACATCAGATGTTCCAGAAATTTGGGCCTAACTTTTAGGTCTAGAAATAAAGTGAAGATTTAATATACAGGGTGTTTCTGATAAGTCTGGAATAAAGGGGATACCTATATTCTTTGAGCTATTTTGAGTTGAAAATGTAAAACTATGACATTTTGAAGTCCGGGCCACTGTTTTCGAGTTATAATTTCCATGTTTTAGAAATAATTGTCTAAATCAGTTACTTAATTAAATTTAAAGGGTCATTCGTAAAATACTCCATCCAATCTAACTTGGAAACAGTGGCCCTGATGGCAAAATATCATAGATTACATTTTCGACTAAAAATCGCTAAAAGAACAGCCCCCTTAATTTATAACAGACATATTGGAAACACCCTGTACAAATGGAGTAAAAGAGACTGATAAAATTGTCTGCTAGTGTCATGGCATCTGCTTGGGTATTAACAACACCAGTAAGTGGTAGACAGATAATCTGTGAGAGTGATTAGCCCCTCGGTCTCAAAAGTTACAAATTTAAGTAACTGTTTGACAAATACGTACTTAATTCGATGTTCTTTAAATATATATAAACCAAGTAAAAGTTTAGGGAACAATTTATCATTGTAATCAACTATGACCCAATTACTTATCGTTAGATTTGGACCATTTTAAAGATCAATTAAGCGGTCATTATTTAAAAACGCGTACAAACCTCAAAAAGGCCTTTCAATTAAAAAAACAAACACAATATTGAAAGTCCAGAAAATAAATATATTTCCAACCCCTTGTTTCCACTAAAACAAAAGCTGAGCTGTGTTATGGCTGACAGACTTTTCTACAGTATACATATACATGATTGTTTACAAAGTTGCCGGCGTTTTTTTATTATTATTAAACGTGCCATAACTGCGATAAATTACAGGTTTTCAGTTCCGGCGGGCCTTCATAAATGTTTGGCCTTAAAAAAGGATATAGAGAAACCGGCTTGTTAAGCCGCGTTCTTCGTTATTAAATACACACCGGTAGTGGAAGGTTACATACATCTCTTTTTACTCGAGGTTACTTTCAGACCTTAGTGGTTGGTGGTGAGATTATTGTGGGAAGTTGTGTTTATAATTATTTAAGCTGATAGATAGGTAAGAGTGTACGTGCGTGAAGGTTTGTTGAAATATACGGTAGAGGTAGGTGGTGGGCTCAAATTGTTATTGGTTGGGGGTCTTCGTGGTAGACCTTTCTTGTCAGGGTTGGGTAGTTTTCGTCTATACTGCATAAAAAAAGCTGGTTTTTTGGCCATGGGTGAGTTGTTTTTGTTGGATTATATACCCGGAATGCCAAAAATAGACATAATGTACCTTGGTTTAGTAACTGGATGGGTTGCACGTGTTATTGTAATCGTTTATATCGACCAACCAGAGTTGTTGTTGTTGTATCCGAGTGCCGGCCGGATAGTTGGTTTCCAATTTTGAATGTATGAAGTGTGTCAGTTAGCCTTGTTACTTGTTCTTCTGGTATTTCAACTATAGTTAGGCTTAGCGTTTTTGAATTAATTGAGTCGTGAAGGATATTTTTATTTTGGATAAAATAGACTGGATAATAAAGATTTCAACTTTTTGAATTTATTCTTAATAATAAGTTTAATTGTGATGCAAATCTTTTCTTTGAAAGTCATTGCTAGAACACTTAGTAGACATTTTATTTATTTGGCCAACCTAATATTGGAATTATCTTCAATCTCTAATTTATTAATTTGTTTATATTATAAATTGGTACTCGAAATCTATTTTTAGGGGTATTAAGCAGCTTGGGTTTATTCATAGGCTTAATTTACTGTAGTAATTAATTGTTAGGCCTAATTAATCTTATGAATATTTTGCTTATTGACCTTCCTAGATATTGGAATTAATTTCAAGCCCTAGTTAATTAATTTTGTTATTTATAATTCTTAGTTAGGAGAAATTTATTGGCCTAATTAATGGTTGCATTGACTTTATGGGGTTAATTAATGGTTGCATTGACTTTATGGGGTTAATTAATGGTTGCATTGACTTTATGGGGTTAATTAATGCTTGCATTGACTTTATAGGCTTAATTAATGCTTGTATTGACTTTATAGGCCTAATTAATGCCTGCATTGACTTTATAGGCTTAATTAATGCTTGTATTGACTTTATAGGCTTAATTAATGCTTGCATTGACTTTATAGGCTTAGTTAATGCTTGCATTGACTTTATAGGCTTAGTTAATGCTTGCATTGACTTTATAGGCTTAATTAATGCTTGCATTGACTTTATAGGCTTAATTAATGCTTGCATTGACTTTATAGGCTTAATTAATGCTTGCATTGACTTGCGTAACCATTGATTTACTTCTGGGATTAGATTTATCAACATAATCGGAAATTACTTTTGAAATATTTTAATTTATGAATCTATTTCGAAATCTATCAAGTAGCTATAGCTCTATGTTTGAAATAGAAAGGCTTAAAAAAAACGTGTTCCCAATCCGACGATGCAAGCTTCGATTTCAATGAGTCTTGACCCCTGTATCGCCAAAATGGGCAATACACCAAAGCCCGCGGTGAAACCAACACATTCAAGGGGCTCATCAACAAAAATCATAACAGATAGAGTAAGATTTACTGTTATCAAAAGCTCATAGTTGCTGTTTAAGTATTTATAAATTTACTCAAGAACTATTTCCAAAGTTCTTCCTCCTAATTCAAGCCACGTGTTTATTCCGTTCTTTCTAATCAAAATTAAGCCTTGCCAAGAGTTTTATGCAACCTCATTTAAAAAGTTGTTACACACACGCGGTCGCGTTATTTCCGGCAACTCTAGGGAAGTGTTAAAAATAGAATTCTTCTTTTCTTTCAAGTTCGAATCACTTCCGAACTTAAGATAAGCTAGCGAAAACGCTTCTTTCTTTTCAAATATACATTTTATTGGAGAGGAGTTTTAGAAAACACTTTAGTTAGTTATAGCAGAGACTGAAATGACATTGACAAAATATTTTTTCAAGCTTCATATCCTCCCAAAGCTTCAATGTCTAAATTGTCTAAGGGGTTTTTTTATCAGTGACTATTCGTTAAAATTTCAATAACAAAGGGACTGGATTTTAAAATTTTAAATTTCCAAGGGAAGTAGGAAAAACGTGTTGGCGAAAATTATCATCAAGTTTTAAAATTGTTTTAAAGAACCTTCACGGGGAAATTTGTTTGGAAAACGCGTGCCCGTCTCGTGCAAAAACGTCCCTGACGTGATGTATTTACTATACCTTTACTGTGGAAATTTTGTATGCCTTTACACCCTTATTATAAACTTCTGCTTATACACTAGCCTGGAATGCATACGGTTAATAGGAATTATTGTGCCCCCCTAATCTCATCTGCTAATTTCTATGCGGGTTTTTTGGGCCGGGCTTGAGATATATTCGTCACTCGTCATAATTCTGAAATCTTTCTAACTGTGATTTCATTGGTTGGTAGCAACGCCAGGTCAGGTGCCCGCAATTAGATAGACTATTCGCGAGCTAAAAATTAGAAGTGTAACATGATTCTTCCCAACATCATTTTACATTTTGGAGCAAGGTTACTAAACCGAATCACATACGCGATAATTAATTCCCTCATTCATTACTCTATTAGCGTTTAACTATTTGCCAAGGCGCATGCGCTTGTGGATTTTTGTCCCTCGTCAAGACGCAGTTTGTGGGTTGATTGCTGGGGATTTAAAACCAAACAGTTGTAGAATTCACCCCATGGTGCGATTCCCATCTGAAGTTTTGTTAAGCAGGAGAGCAAAAAAAGGGAGGGTGAGCCTGGGAAAAATCAAGGTACATAACTATATTAAGAGGATACAGAGTGTCATCCTTCTTCTATTATCCCCTTCTGATAATACGTAATGATTATGCTAGCTCTTCCCACAAAACCAGCCTAGAATGCATTGAGAAAATGACTTCACAATGTTTCCTACTAGCTGTATTCATTCCAGTATAGCTTATACTTATACTTATATCTATTCTTTGGAGTTTGGCATCACGTGCAATTTGTGTTTAACTATGTTTTTGTCTATATTAGCAATTCTTAAGTCTGTGGTTTTCCAAAGTAGTTTGCTTATTACTATCACTTTTTCTAAA